>NC_089790.1:38324206-38351706 GCF_040412425.1 Macrobrachium rosenbergii
AGTCTAATGTTAAGATTTTCTAAAGTGTGTTCATTTCCTTAATTTTAATGTTGTATATACTTCTTAAATTTGGTAAGAATAATTTTTACCTTTTTAAATTCTTAATTTTTAGATTTTACAATTTTACAAGGAATTTTATGTTTCATTTTAACAGCCCTGATGATGTAATTAAATGGATAATTATGAAACGTTGGAATAAAGACAGCTTGTACATCTGTGTGTGTCCTCTACCCCTTATTGATGGTTATTAATATGGATTGACTCTGACTCCTTACACTAAGCTATAATATATATATATATATATATATATATATATATATATATATATATATATATATATATATATATATATATATATATATATATATATATATATATAATCTTTTGTTAATCTTTAATCTTTTTGATGGAGAAACATACCCTGATCGTAAGCAGGTTTGATGAAATCATTCATGTAGACAGGAAAATATAAATCCTAAGGTACGTAAGTATAAGAGGTGAATATACAGTAGTTAATACAAATGTGTTCGTTATCTTTGCTTACTCACAAGTACATTTGAATTCAAACTTTTGCTCTGAGTGACCATCTAAATTCCCAAAATTATTTCATCAGAAGAAGTGTGGTATAGCAAAGGATTTCAGATGCCTTACAAGACAGAAACAGTAAGAAGACACCATAGAAATCAACGATGTCCAGAGGCCTGAGGTCATTGCTGGAAGCGGCTGATGTTAGAGGCTTAAGACACCTAGTGGCGTTTGGTAGTAGTCTCTCCATCGCCCTGTCCAAGATGCCAGACTCTTTCATTCGACGGAGGCTGAAGTGGCGGAGACAGCTTATTGTCATCTGGTTAGGCTTGTCTGCTACATTTATATTGTTAAAATCCAATGGCGAAATAATACATATTCTTCACATTTATCAGTAAAAGATTGTCAGGTAATCTTAGAAATTTAAGGTTTGCTAGTTCATGTAAGATGAATAAAAATATAAGTTAGTAGGCCTATTATGATGTCGTTTAAAACTCACATGAATGTGATATTTTTTGTGACTGATAAAATATATTAAAGCTTAAAAGGAATGTATATCGATCATTGATGAAACTTCTAAACTTCATAACATCTTGATAACAAAAAACAAGAAATGGAAATTTCATTTTAATAAATATCGAATACAAAAAAGATAGCAATGCTTACGCAAAATCCATTTTAGGCTTGAAAGTGGAATTTTTTGGAAAAGCCAGACTAAGAGCGACTGGTCCGAGAAAGCCGCGAGGTACCATATAAAGATCGCACTTTCCATCCTGAAGGGGAGGGAAGAGGAACTGACACTTTTTTACATCTGAATTTCCGTATTTTGAAATATCAAACGTTACAATTCCTTTCAAATATATAATTAGTACTTACATTGAGAATTACCACTCTATTATTATTATTATTATTATTATTATTATTATTATTATTATTATTATTATTATTATTATTAAGCTCATTGCAATTTAGTATCTCAAGATATTTTAGCTGTTTCAATTTATAAACAATAAAAGGTAGAAAGATAATTATTATCTCCAAGGCCCTGCAAACGAATAAAATAACAAATAAAAAAACAGATGACTATACCAGCGGCAAAAATTGTAAGTTCACGTACAAACTGTCTAAATACCGTGTGTGTGTGTGTGTGTGTATATATATATATATATATATATATATATATATATATATATATATATATATATATATATATATATACCTCCTGACCAACCTGACGCTGCCTGGGAAGACTCTGAGGGTCTAAGATAAAATTTTCCTGAAACCTCCTTGTACTGACTATGCCTTTTATACAGAAACTACTGTGCTGGCTGTCCCTTTTATCCAGAAATTACTGTGCAGACTGTCCCTTGTATTTAGATATTACTGTACTGACTGTCCCTTTTATTAAGATATTACTGTACTTACTGTGTCACCTATGCAGATAACTGTGGTGACCAACTCACTTATCCAGGTATTGCTGTGGTGACTATCCTATTTATCCAGGCATTACTGTTCCATCTGCCCCTTTTATCTAGGTATTATTATGCTGCCTGTCCCTTTTATGCAGGCACTACTGTGGTGACTGTCCATTTCATCCACTTATTGCTGTGGTGACTGTAGCATTTATCCAGGTATTACTGTGGTGACTGTCTCATTTATCCAGGTATTGCTGTGCTGACTGTCCCTTTTATCCAGGTGAAATTATTGTGGTGACTGTTCCATTTATCCAGGTATTACTGTACTGTCTGTCCCTTTTATCCATGTATTACTGTACTGACAGTCCTTTTTATCCAGGTATTGCTATGGTGACTTTTCATTTTATCCAGACATTACTGTGGTGACTGTCTCCCAGGTATTATTAAGGTGATTGTCCCATTTATCCAGACATTACTGTTCTGTCTGTCCCTTTTATCCAGGTACTACTATGGTGACTGTCCCTTTTATCCAGGTATTTACTGTATTGACAGTCCATTTTGTCCAGGTATTACTGTGGTGGTTGTCCCATTTATCCAGGAATTGCTGTGCTGACTGTCCCTTTTATCCAGGTGGTATCACTGTATGACTGTTCCATTAATCCAGATATTAGTGTACTGTCTGTCCCTTTTATCCAAGTATTACTATGCTAACTGGCCCATTCATCCAGGTATTACTGTGCTGAATGTCCCTTTTATGTAGGTATTACAGTGGTGACTTTTCATTTTATCCAGACATTACTGTGGTGAATGTCTCCCAGGTATTAATATGGTGACTGTTCCATTTATCCAGACATTACTGTTCATTCTGTCCCTTTTATCCAGGCATTAATATGGTGACTGTCCATTTATCCAGGCATTACTGCACTGTCTGTCCCATTTATATATGTATTGCTGTGCTGACTGTCCCTTTTATGCAGGTTGTGTTACTGTGGTGACTGTTCTATTTATCCAGGTAGTACTGTGCTGTCTGTTCCTTTTATCCAAGTATTACTGTGCTGACTGTCCATTTTATACAGGTATTACTATACTGACTGTTCCTTTTATCCAGATATTATTGTGGTGACTGTTCCATTTGTCCAAGTATTACTGTACTCTTTGTCCCTTTTATCCAGATATTACTGCGCTGACTGTTCCATTTATCTAGATATTACCGTGGTGACAGTCCCACTTATCTAAGTATTACTGTTGTAACTGTCCCATTTATCCAGGCATTACTATTCTGTCTGTCCCTTTTATCTGGTTATTACTGTGGTGTCTGTCCCTTTTATCAAGATATTACTGTACTGATTGTCCATTTTATCCAGGTAATACTGTGGTGGCTGTCCCATTTATCCATGTATTGCTGTGCTGACTTTCTCTTTTATTCAGGTGGTATTACTGTGGTGACTGTTCCATTTATCCAGGTATTACTGTACTGTCTGTCCCTTTTATTCAGGTGTTACTGCACTGACCGTCCCTTTTACCGAGTTAGCACTCTACTGACTGTCACTTTTATCTAGACATTACCATGGTAACAGTCCCCTTTTATTCAGGTATTACTGTGCTGACTGTCCCTTTTATCCATGTATTACTGTATTGACTGTCCTTTTTATCCAGGCATCACTAATGGTGACTGTCCATTTTATCCAGACATTACTGTTGTGACTGTCCCCCAGGTATTACTGTGCTGAATGTCCCATTTAACCAGACATTACTGTTCTGTGTGACCCTTTTATCCAGGTTTAGTTTGTTGATCGTCCCTTTTATCCAGGTATTGCTGTGGTGACTGTCCATTTTATCCAGATATTACTGTGGTGACTATCCCATTTATCCAGGTATTATTATGGTGGCTGTTGTATTTATCCAAGTATTGCTGTGCGTGCTGACTGTCCCTTTTATCCAGGTGGTATTAAAGTGGTGACTGTTCCATTTATCCAGCTATTACTGCGCTGATTGTCCCTTTTATCCAGGTATTACTCTGGTGACTGTCCTTTTTATTCAGGTATTACTGTGATGACGGTCCATTTTATCAAAACATTAATGTGATGACTGTTCCCCAGGTATTACTGTTGAGACTGTCCCATTTATCCAGACATTACTGTTCTGTCCTTCCCTTTTATCAACATACTAGTGTGCTGACTGTCCCTTTTATCCAGGTATTACTGTGGTGACTGTCCATTTTATCCAGATATTACTGTGGTGACTGTCCCATTTATCCAGGTATTACTGAGTTGATTGTCCCATTTATCCCAGTATTAATGTGGTGACTGTTCATTTTATCCAGATATTACTGTGGTGACTGAATGTTTTAACCAGTCATTACTGTGGTGACTGCATGTTTTAACCAGTCATTACTGTGGTGACTGTTCCCCAAGTATTACTGTACTGTCTGTCCCTTTTACCCAAGTGTTACTGTGGTGACAATCCCTTTTATCCAGGTATTACTGTGGTGACTTATCCCTTTTATCCAGGTATTACTATGGTGACTGTCCATTCTATCCAGACATTACTGTGGTGACCATCACCCAGGCATTACTGTGGTGGCTGCCCCATTTATCCAGGCATTACTGTTCTGTCTGTCCCTTTTATCCAGGTACCACTGTGGTGACTGTCCCTTTTATCCAGGTACTACTGTGGTGACTGTCCCTTTTATCCAGGTATTACTACAGTGACTGTCCATTTTATCCAGATGTTACTGTGGTGATTGTCCCATTTATCCAGGTATTACTGTGATGTCTGTCACATTTATCCAGGTATTACCGTGGTGACTGTCCCATTTATCCAGACATTACTGTGCTGACTGTCCCATTTATCCAGGTATTACTGTAGCAACTGTCCATTTTATCCAGTTATTGTTGTTGTGACTGTCCATTTCATCTAGAAATTACTGTGGTGACTGCTCCCCCAGGTATTACTGTAGTGACTGTCCCTTTTATCCAGGCATTGCTGTGGTGAATGTCTCATTTACACCATACTAAATCTGAACACACATCCCCTCTCCATTAAACATAAACACACCCCCTGCTACACCTAAACACACCCCTTCTAAACCTAAACACATCCCAACTATACCTAAACACACACCCCCTAAACTTAAACACCCCCCCCAATAAACCTAAACACAAACCTTGATACAGAATTGTTAATCACAGGAAAGAAAAGCATTTTCAATAATATGTTTCTATGGTACCAAGTACATGAAATGAGATATGATAAACCTGTAGAGTTTATTTTCAGTATAAATTACAAAGGGGGAAGGGGGATGGGTGAAGGGGAGGGGGGAGTGGGTATGGGTTTGAAGCCTACCTCATTATCTAGGTGGGTCAACTGATGGCCACATGACAAATTGGTCAAGCGGTTCGGATTTCTATAGTGCACCAACAAACAAACATTCACTTTAATATATATGATATAATGTACATACACACACACACACACACACACACATTACACACATACATGTACATATATATATATATATATATATATATATATATATATATATATATATATATATATATTATATATATATTTGACTGTTACAGAAGAAACCATTATCAGAACTATTATTGAGCCTATCACAAAGCGAAAAACGTAGCCTTAAGACTAACATTCGAGAGAGAGGAAATGAGCAGTGTTGATCAAACGCTAGGGCAAACAAAATATTTAACGATTGTTCCATGGCCGTTGGTTATAAGCAAGGTCAGCAGTGTAGAGCACAAAGGGAAAGGTAAGAGGTTAGGATAAACACTTCACAAACTGCCTGTTGTGAACTTGCTGGCGAGAAAAGGAGAACGGTGAATGGAAAATGGTGAACAATGAATGGTGAAGCATGTTAAGGATGATGAACAGTGGCGTAGTCGACGGGTCTTGTAAACTGTGATGTGTAAAGACACTTCCGCCCAAGCGTTATAAAAGGAGGAAAAGTGGTTGGGGGTGGGAAGACGTGGGGACTAACGGTATTTTAGGGCGAGGTGGCAAGTTAAGATGTGAAAGTGACTCGTCTCTCGGTGTAGGGACTAAGAAATTTTCATATCCCTCTCAGATCGATTCTGTTTTTCACGGCCAAGATTTGGATTTAGTTTATTTAGTCTCAAGCCCCAGTTGACCCTACTGAAGCAGCTTATCAATAGAAGGTGGAACTTATATACATTCCAAGGAATAATAACTTAAAAACTATTACAAGAGGTTGATTAACATGTTCAAGAATATACTGTCATTTAAGTCAAGGTAACTGTTCCTAAGGAAAGTTTGTAATTTCCACCTTCTATTAAAAAGCTGATGCACCTGAGTCAACTAGAGCTCGAGAATAAATAAAACTAAGTCCAAATCTTGCCCTTGAACAACAGAGTCGATCAGAGAGAGATATAAAAAAGTTGTTGATAGAGTATGCAGCGAGAAAACTCAAACTTATCACTCAATGAGATTTCCTGCCACCGCATGGAAAGTGGAAACTTGAGTGCAGTCACTCAAAATATTAGTGTTCAGCTCTCATTCTCAAAGCATTAACTCTGAACAGATTGAAAATAAAAATGATACAAATTTCGACTTTGCCATCATGGTAATTTATGCAACAGTTAATTTGAATTTAGTTATATATATATATATATATATATATATATATATATATATATATATATATATATATATATATATATATATATATATATATATATATATATATATATATATATATATATATATATATATATATATATATATATATATATCTTAGTGTAAGGAGTCAGGTGTCAATCCATATTTAAAATCATCAATGAAGGGCAGAGGACACACAGATATACAAGCTGACTTCATTCCAAGGTTTCGAAATTATCAAATCATTAATTGCTTCATCACGGCTGTTAAAATAAAAAAAATAAAATTCTTTGTAAAATCGTAAAAACTAAAACTTTAAGTTAAAAACGGAAAAGCTGAAAATTTTTCATACAAAAATTTCAGAAATGTACACAAACATTAAAGTTAAAGGAAGAAATTTTTAAAAATCATTACATAACAGAAGATTAAGGACCGACCTAGAGGAGTGACAGCGTTAAACTAAACGTAAACATAAATAGAAACAACACAAGTCAGGATAAGTACAGAGGGGAGGAGGACGTATGAGTGTTTAACGACGGAACAAGTTGTTTAATAAAAAGTGATTCCAGAATAACAAGGTCTTGAGGGTTGGTGGTATGGCCTAAAATGCAGAAGTCTTTATTATCAATGTGTGTTTTACAGATGTTTGAGTGATTTCTGATATTGGAATGTTCTGGGTTTGAAATTCTGCTACCTGTACGGAAGCTTACGCCACGATGAGAATCGATACGCACCTTAAGGAGTCTACTGGTGAATCCCTCATAGGTCCCTATTTGACATTCATGGCAAGTATATTTATAAACAATACCAGATGACATATAAGGTGATAACCGATCTCTAGTTTTAAAGAGTAAATCGATGGTGAAAGGGTTCTTAGGAATTAAAGTAACATCAGTGGCATAAAAACGATCCTGAATAATTTGAGTGAACTTTTTATGAAACTTGAGGTCATGAGTAAATGGAAAGCTTGCGTAAAACTTAATTTCTTGGACGGTTAAAACTGCTGGTTTTGTAATGAAATGTTTTTTGAGTAGTTCATGTAATTTCCTATACACCAGGTTTGCAGGGAAACAGTTATTATTAAAAGAGTCAATTAAAAATGAAATATCTTTATGGAAAAGGCTCCAGTTCGACGTAAGGACGAGTGCTCTGTGGAGAAGGGTAGAAACAGAGTTGGATTTAAAACTATTATATATATATATATATATATATATATATATATATATATATATATATATATATATATATATATATATATATATATATATATATATATATATATATATATATATATATAACTAAATTTAAATTAACTGTTGCATAAATTACCGTGATGGCAAAATCGAAATTTGTATCATTTATTTCAATCTACTGGGAGTTAATGCCTTGAGAATGAGACCTGAACGCTAATATTTTGAGTGACTGCACTCATGTTTTCACCTTCCATTCTGGAAGGGGAAAACATGACAAGAAAGCTCATGACAAGAAATCTCACTGAGTAATGAATTTTAATTTTCTCGCTGCACACTATGTCAACAATTATTTAATTCAAACTTGGGTCTAAATAAAGTAGACAAATAATATTTCGCGATGATCTAGCTTTATACCTACCATTGAGAAATCCCGATGCATTACACTGAGCACCCCACTTCTGAGAGCTGCACCGGCGTATATGCCTTGTAAAATCTCAAGAACAGCCGTGTTCTGGTTATCGTGAGCAACGACATTCTTTTGCATTTTTCCTAAAGCTGTGGTTTTCGGGGCTTCCTGAAATTCATTCTTCATTTATTATTCAGGCAGGAGGTTAACAATCAAAAGAGTAATTAAAGTAGTCTTTTTTTGCATAAAGATAAAGTTTTATAACAAAATAAAAAATGTAATTTAAATATCAGACAAAAACATATTGGGCCATAAGATACAATATCTAAGAAGTCATAGAATTATTAACTGGCTTGTACACTATGGTTAAATTATCTGAATTTAAGTTTTTCATAAAACATTTGTAATCAGCATGTCATAGTAAATTAAATGGTTTTGCTACGAAACCAGATCTGTATGGCTACCAATTTCTGATGAAGTCATATTTCTCTAAATTCTAAATTTATGGCAGTACATCAAAACTTCTTAATGGACAGAGTAGCAATATAGAAATGATTGTGCATTTAATTTTCAAACACTCACCATTATAGATGAATACAAGGCCGAAGATCTGATGACATAACAAGGGATATTGGTTTCAACCAGCTCTTCGAGGCTGTTGAAAGGAATGGCTATTTTTGGTATAATTAGCATCGCCTTCAAGTTAGATTTGTAAACCGAAGTTATAATCAAAGATACCAGAAGCCACACTGCTGCAACAACCTTTGTGCTGTTTCCCTCTGGGTTCCATGAAGAAGCTGCGAGATGGAGATGTAAACTTGGCATTAAAATTAATTTTCTTTAACCCCATGCTAGAATATAAAGTCAGTAACAGAAATGTTTGAAAAGATATTTTCAGTACCATCTTGAAAGAATCTTCCATTTTGACTAAAAAAAAAAAAAAGTGACCCTTTCTCCCATTTGCAAAGTTTAACAAGAAATTCTTGGTCCTCTGAACGCACCTTTTATTCATTTTGCAACAAACTTCAGAACATGAACATGTAAAATGTTATTCGAAGTATGAAATGTTTGCTTGAGTTTTATTAGCACTAGATATTTCTTTTCAAGGAAGATCGTTTTCTTCTTGATAATCTGATAATAGTAACTTACTGATTTCAGTTATCTAGAAAATCTTGCTGGAGTTGAGCTAGATATTTCTTCAAATTATCCTTGAGAAAAAGGTGTTACCAATTCCTGAGAGAAAGCAAGTCAAGAATTGTCTTGATGCATTGACAAAGAAATAGCAGGAAAAGGGAATGGGATGGAAGTCATGTTCACCTCGCTAACTATATAATATGTAAGAGATATTTGACTGAGGTCTTCTTCTTTTAAGAGAATGAAACGAAACAGCAAGTCTATGACAGTCATATCATTTCATCTTTCTAGGATGTGATTATTCCTCATCTGAGAACTGGCTCCCCTTACGACCTTAACAATAATAATTTCATATTTGAATGAAAAGAACAAGGTCCTCAGAATTACTTGAGCGGGGTAATTACTATTCAAGCTAATAGGTTACTTACACATTACTATGCTTAGACGTTATAAGTCAAGTTGTGGATTGGATCTCCCAGGGTTCTGAAAACAATTCTATTTGACCTGTAATGTTAACAAATGTCTACAGATGACACTACAGAAGAAGTATAAGGAATATAAGGAATAACCTAAGGGTCATCACAATGCAAACCCTTAATTAACCTTCCTTACAACACCTTGTGTTCATAGTATTCAAAAGAGTTATACTTCAGTCTATAAGTAGTGTGTGTCACATGGAAAAAGGGACCATCTATAAACACTTCATAAAACACCAGCTATGAGGGGTGTCTAGTGTTTGAAGGGGCTAATGTCATAAAGTCTTGCAAATGAAGTTATTATTATTATTATTATTATTATTATTATTATTATTATTATTATTATTATTATTATTATTATTATTATTTTATTTATTTACTATTTATTTATTTATTTGGTCTATCACAGTCATCCTATTGGACTGGATGGTTTTTATAGTATGGTGTTCCAGATTGCATTATGCCTCCTTTCCTAAGGAGGCATGATGCAACCTGTCCACCACTTTTCTCACTATGTGGTCAGTTTCTAATTGCACGTTCTTCTGCACGAGTCCTAGAGCTACTCCGACTTCTGGTTTTTCCAGGTTCCTTTTCAGGGATCTTGGGATCGTGCCTAGTGTTCCTATGATTATGGGTACAATTTCCACTGGCATATCCCATATCCTACTTATTTCGACTTTCTGGTCTTGATACTTATCAATCTTTCTTTTTCTTTCTCATCTACTGCGATGTCCCATGGTATTGCCACATCAATGAGTGATACTTTCTTCTTGATTTTGTCAATCAATGTCACGTCCGGTCTATTGTCACGTATCACCCTATCTGTTCTGATACCATAGTCCCAGAGGATCTTTGCCTGATCGTTTTCTATCACTCCCTCAGGTTGATGTTCGTACCACTTATTACTGCAAGCTAGCTGGCGTTTATTGTACAGGCTCCAGTGGAGGGCTTTTGCTACTGAATCATGCCTCTTTTTGTACTGGTTCTGTGCAAGCGCTGGACATTTGCTTGCTATGTGGTTTATGGTCTCGTCTTCCATATTGCACTTCCTGCATATGGGTGAGATGTTATTTCCATCTGTTGTTCTTTGGACATATCTTGTTCTCAGGGCCTGATCTTGTGCCGCTATTAGCATTCCTTCTATTTCCTTCTTGATTTCTCCCCTTTGTAGCCATTGCCATGTTTCATTGCTGGCCAGTTCTTTAGTCTGTCTCATGTACTGTCCGTGCATTAGTTTGCTGTGCCATTCCTCTGTTCTGTCTTTTCATTCTCCTGTCTCTGTATATTTCTGGGTCTGTCTACTTTTATCAGTCTTTCTTCCCATGCACTCCTTAGCCACTCATCTTCACTGGTGTTCAGATATTGCCTCAGTGCTCTGCTCTCGATGTTGATGCAGTCCTCTATGTTTAGTAGCCCTCTCCTTCTTTCCTTTCATGTTATGTATAATCTGTCTGTATTTGCTCTTGTGTGTAGTGCTTTGTGTATTGTCATGTGTTTTCTAGTTTTCTGGTCTATGCTGCAGAGTTCAGCCTTCGTCCACTCCACTAGTCCTGTGCTGTATCTGATTACTGGTACTGCCCATGTGTTAATGGCTTTCATCATGTTTCTGGCGTTGAGCTTTGACTTGCGTATCACCTTAAGTCTCTGGATATATTCTTTCCTGATCGTGTCCTTCATCATTTGGTGCTTGATATCCTCTCCTTCTATTATTCCCAGGCATTTGTATCCTGTCTCATCTATGTGTTTTATGCTATTCCTGTCTGGTAGCTTTATCCCTTCAGTCTTTGTCACTTTTCCTTTTTGTATGTTGACCAAGGCGCATTTTTCTATTCCAAACTCCATCCTGATGTACCCAGCTACAGTCCTTACAGTCTGGATTAGAGTATCTATTTCCTTGATGCTCTAACCACACAGCTTGATGTCACCCATGAACATCAGATGGTTAATTCTGTTGCCTCCTTTCTTGAGCTAGTACCCAGCATCCATCTTCTGCAGTACTTTTGTCATGGGAATCATGGCTAACTACGAAGAATAGTGGGGACAGTGAGTCACCTTGAAAGATCCCTCTCCTGATGTTAACCTCTGCTAGTCTTTTCTCAGAGCTTGTAAGTACTGTATTCCAGTTGCATATTATATTTTTTAGGAAGCTGATGGTGTTTACCTCTGCCCCATATATTTTCAGGCATTCTATTAGCCACATGTGGGGTATCGTGTGGAAGGCTTTTTTGTAGTCAATCCATGCCATGATTAGGTTGGTTCTCCTTCTCTTATTATTATTATTATTATTATTATTATTATTATTATTATTATTATTATTATTATTATTATTATTATTATTATTATTATTATTATTATTTTATATCAGGTTGTCTATCAGGTCTGGTCTTTGTACCCCTACACTTACTTCTGCAGCCTTCCTGTTGGTGGGGAAGGGTGTTTGTATCCTCTAGGTAGTTGTATAGCCTTTCACTGATGATATCTGTTAGTAACTTCCACATTATTGGTAGGCAGGTGAAAGGCCTGTAGTTACTTGCAATATTTCCCTTTTCTTGTCTTTCTGTACTAAGGATGTTCTCCTGGTGGTCATCTATTTGGGTGCATGATGGTTTGTGATACAATGCTGGAGTTGTTCTGCTATTTGTGGGTGTAGGTCCTTGAAGATTTTGAGCCAGTATCCATGGACTTCATCGGGGCCTGGGGCTTTCCAGCTGGGCATTTTCTTTAGTTGGTGTCTGACTGTGTCCATGGTGATTGGCGATTGGCAAATCTATGTTTTATTCTCCCCATTTCTTCTGCCTTGACTTCCTGGAACCATGTTGCATGTTTGTTGTGTGATACCGGATTGCCCCATATGTTTTTCCATATGGGCACCAGGGCAGAGTGGTTTAGCTTATTGCTGGACTGGTTAAGCAACTTTGGGGCTGGTCAGTTTCTGGATAGGCGACCCTCTCACCTCGGCATTGATTCCTTGGGAAAGGCGCTTTACCACAATTTCCTCAGTCTACTCAGCTGTAAATGAGTACCTATCCCTGATGGGGTAGAGTCCAGCTATGGGTTAAACAGCAAAACTCAGCAATGATGGAAAGAAATGAAAGATTAAACGACAACGATGTAAATGGAACCTCTGGCAACAGAGGAGTTTCATCTGGCAGCCAGGTATACAGCCCAGTGAGCAGGGAGGACAGTCAGGTACTTGGAGGTTGTCATCCAGCAACTAATCACCACAACGATTATTATTATTATTATTATTATTATTATTATTATTATTATTATTATTATTATTATTATTATTATTATTATTATTACTTTATTTTTTTTTTATTTTTCAGTCTATCACAGTCATCCCATTCGACTGGGTGGTTTTTATAGTGTGGGGTTCCAGGTTGCATCCTGCCTACTTAGGAGTCCATCACTTTTCTCACAATGTGCGCTGTTTCTAGTAACACACTCTTCTGCATGAGTCCTGGAGCTACTTCAGTATCCAGTTTTACCAGATTCATTTTCATGGATCTTAGAATTGTGTCTAGTGTTCCTATGATTATGGGTACAATTTTCACTGGCATATCCCATACCCTTCTTATTTTGATTTTTAGTCTTGATGCTTATCAATTTTTCTATTTCTTTCTCATCTACTCTGGTGTCCCATGGTATATCCACATCAGTGAGTGATACTTTCTTCTTGATTTTGTCAATCAACATCACGCCTGGTCTATTGGCACGTATCACCCTATCTGTTCTGATACCATAGTCCCAGAGGATCTTCGCCTGATCGTTTTCTATCACTCCCTCAGGTTGTTGTTCATACCACTTATTACTGCAAGCTAGCTGGTGTTTCTTGCACAGGCTCCAGTGGAGGGCTTTTGCTACTGAATCATGCCTCTTTTTGTACTGGTTCTGTGCAAGCGCCAGACATTTGCTTGCTATGTGGTTTATGGTCTCGTCTTTCATATTGCACTTCCTGCATATGGGTGAGATGTTATTTCCATCTATTGTTCTTTGGACATATCTTGTTCTTAGGGCCTGATCTTGTGCCGCTGTTAGTATTCCTTCTGTTTCCTTCTTGAGTTCTCCCTCTGTAGCCATTGCCATGTTTCATAGCTGACCAACTCTTTAGTCTGTTTCATGTACTGTCCATGCATTAGTTTGTTGTGCCATTCCTCTGTTCTGTTTTTCATTCTCCTGTCTCTGTATATTTCTGGGTCTTCATCTACTTTTATCAGTCCTTCTTCCCATGCACTCCTTAGCCACTCGTCTTCACTGGTTTTCAGATACTGCCTCAGTGTTCTGCTCTCGATGTTGACACAGTTGTCTATGCCTAGTAGCCCTCTCTCTCCTTTCTTTTGTGTTATGTATAGTCTGTCTGTATTTGCTCTTGTGTGTAGTGCTTTGTGTATTTTCATGTGTTTCCTAGTTTTCTGGTCTTAGCCACGTAGTTCAGCCTTCGTCCACTCCATTACTCCTGTGCTGTATCTGATCACTGGTACTGCCCATGTGTTTATGGCTTTCGTCTTGTTTCCGGCGTTGAGTTTGACTCGCATATCGCCTGAAGTCACTGCATATATTCCTTCCTGATCGTGTCCTTCATCTCTTGGTGTTTTATATCCTCTCCTTATATTATTCCCAGGTATTTGTATCCTGTCTCATCCATATGTTTGATGCTATTTCCATCTGGTAGCTTTATCCCTTCAGTCCTTGTTAGTTTGCCTTTTTGTATGTTGACCAAGGCGCATTTTTCTGTTCCAAACTCCATCCTGATGTCCCCAGATACAAGCCTTGCAGTCTGGATTAGGTTATCTATTTCCTTGATTCTCTTACCATACAGCTTGATGTCGTCCATGAACATCAGATGGCTAATTCTGTTGCCTCCTTTCTTTAGTTGGTACACAGCATCCATCACCTTCTTCTTCTTCTTCTTCTTCTTCTTCTTCTTCTTCTTCTTCTTCTTCTTCTTCTTCTTCTTCTTCTTATTATTATTATTATTATTATTATTATTATTATTATTATTATTATTATTATTATTATTATTATTATTATTATTATTATTATTATTATTATTATGATAATAATAATAACAATTCATCACATGCTAAAAAATGTGAGAAACATCTTATCAAGCTATGTGATAATAAAAAGAGCACAGCAAAGATAAAATTATAGGCAGACATAATAATAAATACCAAATAATGTAAATAAACTAACGAATTATAAATAAACAAATAACTTAAACGCAGGAGAAAAACTAAAGGAACTCTTAGGAAAACGTGTGTGGTATTTTAACTAAAGTAGATTTTCAACTCCCAAACTTTTGGCCATCACCATCAACAAAACTTCCAGGATAACCGTTCAAATTCGCTCATGAGCTACGGAGGCAAGAGTTTGGTCAAAGAACTGTAATTTCTCACAATGTCCTCAAGTTTTGGAACAACAGGGATAAGGGACCACTGGAACTAGCATAGCAACTTGTCACACCTTCAAATAACCCGCCTTCAAATAAAACTGATGTTGAAGTTATGCAACGTGAGAAGCAAGCACCAGCTATCTAGCAGCACAGGCATTAAGAAATTTAGCCAAACTCCTCAGCAGGGTACAGCTACTGGAAGATGACTGAACAGGATTTTTGCTAGGATCCTGGGATGTCCAAGACATCCCCTTGAAACAATATTCCAGGGAATACAAACTTAGCGTTGAATTTGAACCCATAGCTTTCACTTGTTTTTCTTACATATTTTTTGTAATAAATACTATGGTCTCTAGATTTTGCAACCCATAGGAACAATATTTAGCTTTCTGGTGCCGTTATAAGTTTACTGCTGTGAATAGAAATTAAAAGAAGTTGAAGTGTAGTATACTGTAGTAATATGTTACTTATTCTTAGAGAACACTAGAGTGAAAAGGTAATATGTGGATGACTAATCAGTAAGTGTTACTTTGGAGCACGAATTTAATAGAAAATATTAAATGAAGATACAAGTCATATCACAACAAAAAAGGAAATTCTGAATATTTACGGTGTACATTTATTTTTTCTGCATTCCAGCAGAAAAGACAAAAGACTGAAGATTAGCAAATGGATTTTAAGTTTCTCTCATATGAAGTGAAAAAAAAACCGTGATCTCTAGATATTCAAAGACAGCCTAAAAACTAAAATGGTGCCATTCTTTTTGTAAGTATTGGGTTTCAGCGAATTTGAGTTTTGTTTTGTACTGAATATCAACGAATCTACTGTGCATACTACTAGTTAAAGTATTTAATATTAAGTTAAAGGTTTTCTTTAATAACCTAAGTAACATAACACCAAAAGCCTACTAAAAAAAAAAATTAAATCATCCTTTTGAGTTTTACTTCCGACAATCTCGAAAAACTAGCTTTTCTAGGGAAAACTGAAGAATACTCACATTGTCCCAGAAGTGATTCAACAATCCACATGAATGCAATCTGGATACATTTGTAGAGGCTTACATTTTCGTTAGTTTTCTTAAGTTTTCTGGCAGAATTCCTGAACCCGATGCCGTAAGACATAGAAAAGCGAAAGGAAAGCTAAATTAACATACCTTTCCCTTTCGGAAACAAACAATATGATTTAACACTGGAGATATTAATGTCGTCCTTATTACTATTATTATTGCAATTGATTTTTTTACATTTATTCCGTCGAGGAGGTTGTCTTTGATTTGGTTTGTTTGTTTGTGTGTTTGTATGTTCGTCCACTTTACCTTTTATTTGTGTATTTGTTATCATAATTATGCAAAAAGCTGTGAAAAATCCTACGAGAATTTCATCAATGGTGGGCTCATGATTACCAACAAATGATTAGAATCTGAGACTCAGAAACGTAACTTTTGGGGAGGCGAACTTCTTAGCCTTTCTTAAAATGTTCCTAGCTTGGAATCCACATGCCGACGCACATTTACCGAGATTTTGATAACAAATTTAGCTGGTTACTTCTGCAAAGAAAATCTGACTATAGGTTGCATTTCCTCTTAACCTATGAGATCTCAATTGGATACGAACGACAAACAGTTTCTGGTCGATAAAATATTCCCATGGGGTTTACACCTTGGCGGAGGTATGCGCTCTCTTGGTAAATTTTTTTTTCTTGTTTCTTTGCAAATTTAAGTCAATAAAGCTCTTTTTCCACTCAACTCGGTCATTTTCAGTCCCATAATCCAATTTTTGCAGGTAGGTAAGAAAACGTGTAATAATAATAATAATAATAATAATAATAATAATAATAATAATAATAATAATAATAATAATAATTGGACAAAAATCAATTGTCATGATTCTTAAGACCAAATGCTAATAATTGTTCTTCATTTAATAAAAATAAATTAATAAATTTTTCTTAAATGTGATGCGGGGAAATTATGTTCACCCCCTATTCGATTCTTTTGGTTACTACGGTTTACCAAATAGAACTGCCTCTCACGATGCAGTATTCATCTTTCTTGGAAAACTTAGAACATATCCAATCCTCACCTGTTGCGCGGTGAGCCAACTGAGTCACTTACTCTCATTATCAGACTTGTTCCTAGAAACAAGGCGACACAACTCAAGAAGATCAGCAACCATATCTGCAGAGAAAGTGACAGAAGAGGTCCTTATCATCCTCATGGAAAGACATTGACCATCCAGGATCAATAATAATAGCAGACACTATATGCGAATCCAGATAATAACATATAAACATAAATGGCACTGATGGATTTGCACCACTTCGTATTACAAGAGTTCTTATACAGTTATATTGTGCTTTCTCACACTGAATGTGGGAATAGAATTATTCCAAAAGTTTAAGAAATAAAGGAATGATTCAGTGTGCAATGAGAGTCGCGTAAAATAAGAGACCAAGGTCTTTTTCTTTCACATTTCCAAATTGTTGATTAGTTAAGGGAGGAATGGACAAAACATATTTGTTCAAGGGTCTTGTAAGATGAATCTTTATAGCATCTCTCTCTCCACTGCAATAAGACAGAAAAAATGATTGAGCTGAAAGACTGCATAATGAAACAGTAATTGAAGATGATAGATGTGAATAAACTAAACTGAGAGTTGGAAATGATGTAAGAAAAACTATATCCTTGCAGAAAAAAATAGCGCATCAAAGGATGGAATATGCGTGAAAGACGTAGAGTGAATTCAAAGGGGGTAACTGCATGACGCAAAACTATTTGAAAGAAAGTTCCATGGCGGAAATAACAAATGTACTATAAGCAATATCTGACATGTCAGTTATTAAGGGAGGGAGGATATCACAAAAAGAGAGCCTATTATGAGAGAGAACTTCATATAATGATAAAGATGTCTTTTATAAAATGTGGAGAAGTAAATACTTGGATAAGAGATTAATCAGACTACGAACGAAAGTGAGGAGAGTTCAGTTGTTTCGAAAACTACGTTTTTAAGACCTTTATAACTTTATTCATTTTTTTAAAATTTAACATCCTCCTTTTTCCTTCGATACATTAGCCTTGATATAAAACGTAATAAATCCCTTCAAACCAACTTTTAGTCTGTTTCAATAAGGCCTCACTATAGATCGGTTTGACATCTGAGCAGAAGTCACGGTTATGCGTGAAAGAAGCGCAGCTGGCCTTTTCTCCATAAATACTTGTTCATGCTGGGTATCGTGTTGAATACTGTGACATGAAATAGACACCAGGTATTTGCTTTGAATGCAAAACTAACAAATTGAAGGGTCTTAGGCAGACTCGGAGAGACGATCAACCTTACCTGGCCGGTAAAGGGTTTGACGAACCCGGTGATATCAGAAGTAACCACAGGGCGTTTATTGACAAGGGAAGTTTCGTCAATGTATAACGACTCACTAAAGTCCACTAACAACCGTCTTTCTTGGGTGACAGAGAGTAAGACACCTCCCAGATCTACTTCCTGAAAAGGGTGAGTTTTCCATTTAAGTCTTAGCATTATTTAGTAACAGGAGACAGATGTTAGTCCGGTACGATAGTATGTGTAAGTATTATGGACTGTAACCTTTCACGACAGCTTAATTGTAATTCAAATTTATCAGGTAAGCTACTTCAAGTCGGACTAGATTATATGAGGATATTGTAATGCTTCCATTAATGAAATATGCTGGGACTTGTATAAGCTGAAGAGACCTGTGATTTGAATTATGAGTCAATAAAATAAGCAAGTGCAAAATTTTGGGGCGTGTTAGATATTTTGCATGTGTATATAATACTGGATATAATACCTATTAAATGGGTCGAGATATTTTCAATATCTCATTAGAATAAACGAAGTTAGCTTGCTGAATATCCTATTAGAATTGATAATTTCTAGTTTTTCTTTTTATTTTAAGTTCCAGTCACCACATGGTTTCTCAAATATCAAGAGTTTCCTCAATGTAAAACAGAATATTTTATATTAAAATCCTTACCTCTCGCGTTCTTTTCCTAATTACAAAACTTTTGTTTAGTGTGACGAATAGTTCATCTTGCTCTGTCGCTTATTAGAACTTTGGTCCAACTAAAAAATTTAACTATTGGAAGTAACCTAAATTTATCAAGGATGAAGGTAAGATTCGATAAAACATTTTCAAAGTTAAATTAGGGTTTTTTCTAAGTAATGACAAGAATTAATGGAAAAGGATGTTAAAAGACATTCCCAGTATTGAAAGAAATATCCCTCTAAAATGGTAAAAGAAAACCGAAATATGCAGAGCACAGTTTTTTTTTTTTTTTTTTTTTTTTTATTAATAACAAAATTTCCATTTAATTTATATTGCACATTTTCTTTCTTACTTTTTGGTCAATAGTAAATCTAACGAAAAAAGAAACTTACGGATCTATTGAGCATTTTGATCAGTTCCACGTACGATTTATTTGGAGATATGATGTATTCAAAGCTGAAAAAAAAAGAATCATATATTTTTTTTTACCTTGAACTGGCAATAAATTTTTTATGCTGTATGAAAAATATCCATAGCTTTATTGGCAATTAAGTGACAGTGTTAATTTATTACTATCACCTACCAAATAATAATAATAATAATAATAATAATAATAATAATAATAATAATAATAATAATAATAATAATAATAATAATAATAATAATAAAGTAAGGAACATTATAAAATTACTGAATTAGTTCTGATAATTCTGCAGTCAGATTTTTTCCGGATATCAAATCCTGATAAAGAAACTTATCAGATTTCGGCAGTTCTCACTCTTTTCTTCAAAGTTTAAACTAAGAATAACAAACAATTTGAGAGAGGGATATCTTTGACCAACAGTATGCAACTCGGTGTTTACTGAAAAATACTAAAGCAATATCATTACTGTTGTCTTCATCACAATGTGCATGAGAAATTGCAATATACATCTGTTTGCTCGCAAACATAATAAGCAGTAATCTATTAAAGCACGTACAGGGAATTGAAAAGGCGTATGAGTTACAAAATGAAAAATGTATCAAAACTGTTCATTGTTTTTGCAATCACAGCTAATTATATGAATATCACAAAAAAACGATATTTTTGTCCACAGGGACTTAGTTGTCAAAACATATAAAAAAAAAACAGTTGCAGAACCTGCTCACCTCCCAATATCATTCTGAACACTTTAAAAACTGAAATTTCCCTGCAATATGTTTTGAGGAAAACTGAAATAAGTTGCATTATTACCCCGATATTTTTCTTTGCAAATTTCTAACTTCATGCCATGTTTATTCCCTATTTGTATCTCACTTAATAACACCAGTATATTTACAATTTCATCGATACTAACAAGCATACATGTCCAGAGGAGTCTATACATATACATGGGGTCAATTGCCAGAAAACCTTTAATTAATTCCCAATTATAATTTCCATAAGTAAACGTCTTCATCTTAGCCCCCTCTTTTTACAGATGAAAATCGGTGTACTGTAGTTCTTTGTCTCAAGACAGCATGCACTTGTTAACGCAACAGATGTCCTTAAGCTTATTATCAAATCTTTGAATGGAAGCCAACCTTCCGAAGTTATGTTTAGCAGATGGGGAAACATGCAGGGTTGCGACCATAAAAAAAAACGCCGTTCCCAGTCCGGGTTGGGAATCCGGTACCGTTCTGTCTAGCAGCCTGAATAAGGCTATCATCGGAATTTGCCTTCAAGGATCTCTTTCATCCAACTATATGGGTCGGTGGTAATCGAATATAATTACTTCATACTATTGTTGAGTTACTCCATGATCACTGAAGATCTACAATAACATTGTGAGGTCTAGAGCCGTCGCCGGGACCCTCGGGCCATTCTCACTTCAAAAGAAAATCTACGTGACGCACCGAGACTCTCAGGAAACACAGATCCAGCGCTCCTGATTCAAGCGATCTTTTATGCATTTTTTAGAAGATACTTTATGTCCTTGTCAGAACTGTAATTACTAATGTATGTAAGGCATTGCAAGCTTTCTAACCATATGTATTTGAAACCTCTTCCTAATTTGTATATAGAATTGTTTAACCATTCTTCAGGTGTGAGAAAACACATCTAACTATATATAGACGTCCCTCTGTTTTCTTCTAATGTCAAATTCTACTTTTCAGCTCGCAAGAGATCTTGACCTGTCAGAGATTTTGTATCAGTAACTTAGAATACACCTTGCCTCTGCCTCTTACTCGCCGCCTCGTTATAACATCATGAAACAAAATATTCTTAGAGCAACTTTCAACCTGCAGCAGTCATACAACTGACTGCTCTATTATGGAAGTGGGTAAAGGCTAAATCACCTTAGTTACCAAACAGCTCATCCCTGTACACCCTTTTCCATACCTTAAATACCTTCGCTAACGAACTCAAACTGTCTGTATCCAACTGTGTTCCTCTTTTGTTTTTCTGCACATACATTTAAGAGTATATGTAGTTTTTTAAAAGCAATTATGTTATTTTTGACTCGTGAAGTTTACAATAATCCCTCATTATCAGGTTAAAGATAAATCTAATTAATACATGTTGTCATTAAAAGAAATCTATCCAGTTTTTTAATATCTAGTCTTATACAAAAGGCGTAAATACTACGTCCAGTCTTCAAAAATAGACGGTAATACTAAGTCCAAGTGAGAGCGTGAAATAAAAGCCAGTGACTGTTTCACATTTGTTTGTTTCTATGAGAGAAATCCTTATTCTGTCCGATGGATACATTACATTGGCTCTTTATTAAGGAATACACAGAAAAGTCCGTACATCCTTGTCTCAGATCAAAATTTCTAGGATTTAATATCTAGTTTAACTGATGGCATATTCACCAAAATTTTGATACTGAAACGCCAACAAACAAAGCTAATTAAAGCTGCGAGGCTCACTGGGAAACTTTAATTACAAAAAGTTCATGTTGATGATGAGAAGTGAGTAGGTTCCGAAAAACTTTCTGGAAATTTCACAATACTTTTAGACAACAATATAATTGTGAATTATATTCTCCATTTAACGTCATAAAAATTTAAGAACTTGAAATTATTGTCATAGATATTATTGGTGTTGTTTTTTATTTCCATCTTAACCTTGTTAATCCGTTATCAAGGCATTTTATTACCAGTCTAGGTAGTTCTAGACTAACTAAACATTTTAAAATTCTTGTTCAGGTTGTTACTTGATTAACCACCAACTTACGGATACCAGCAAACACTTGCCTCACTGAAGTCAACAGATATCTGTGTAAATTTTATCGAAAGGAAGTTTGTCAGAAGAAAAAAAAAACAGAGTATAGAAACTTTTAAAGTTGAAGTTACTATTTTTCAAATGTTTAAGGCATATGTCCAATTAAAAAGAAGAGCAAAACAAAAGAGGATTACAAAAGGCATAAGAGAAGTACATTAAAAAAAATACCATAACAACTGAATTACTCCTGACAGAAAGATTTTTTATGTTCCTACCACAACCCAAGATGCTGAGCCAAAATGTTGATTATATCAATGACCAATCCTGTAAAGCGGACTTCCCCCGGCTTCTCTCCTGGTATGATCATTGCGTATGGGAAAGTCTGTAATAGATAAATACAAATGTGAGGCAGTTTTGAAGCTAGGATGATGACTTTTTCCTTAGGCATTTTAACGGTAATCGTCATATGTTCACAGATGATTAACGTAATTCATTTTTTATGATTATCCATAACTATGAAATATTGCGAACAGTGCAGCAATATGTGAATATAGAAATGGGAATTTGTAATATATGTATGTATGCTATTCGTTACATAAAAAATAAATCCACATTTTTAATCTCAGCAATGGCACCATAAAGTAAAACTTTGCTTTCATCCTACTACATAAAGATTTTCATTCATTCAACGTTTATTTGAAAAATGAAAGCAATGCCACGATGATTAATGATACGAAAATTATAGATAAAATAACATTGATGATTAAAAGCCAAATAATATAATATAGTTGAAAGAGGACCGTTGAAAACGGTCAATGCTCCCTCGTTTTTATCCCCTTTCTTGATATTTTTATTAAAATATACAATTTATCAATTATATTATTGTGGCTTTTTTAAAATTTTCGATCATAATGATAAAATAACAATATTTTGCTGCTCTGTATTGGGATTCCTTAAAAGTAGTTAACAAAGTCATTTGACTGTGGTATTACGAATTTCAGTTGGTTAAAATGAAAAAGAGCCATTTACTTACGTTCTGTTCTTTTTCGGAAAGCAGCAGTGCTATTCGTGTGAATCCCTGATACATAAAGTGCATATCTACTATGAGACGCAACAAAAGTATAAGAGTTCGAAATTTACAACATATTTTTTTTTATTATTACCTCCACCTTTGAGATGGCGTACCGCAGGAATAGCTAAGCCTCTTTATTCAAGTCTAAGGCTAATTACTATTCACCTCGTAAAAGCGACGAATAGATACAGTTACCTGTGAGACATGATTTCTTAGGCCTCAAGTATTTGTTTTTGAAGAAAGGTTGAGAAAGTATAAAAGGCATGGTCTCGTGCTTTTTAAACAGCGCAATTAAGGCAAATTGAGTGATTGAGAAGGGAGTGTTATTGCGTGTAAGTTAAACTGGAATGACGCAGAATAGATTGGGAAGGGCAGCTGTTTATACGTGCTAATAAAGTTTCTGCGTATAACTGTTCGAACTCCAAGCCTCTCTTGCCTTTGACGATCTCTTCAAGAACATCGAAATATTTTCGTATGGTTATTATTATACAGTAGCTGAGCAATATCCACAATACACGAGAAATGGCAGAGTAAGCTTGACTCAACAAATGAGAGCTTCCTTAAAAAAAAAAAAAAAAAAAAAAAAAAATATATATATATATATATATATATATATATATATATATATATATATATATATATATATATATACATATATATATATATATATATATATATATATATATATATATATATATATATATATATATATATATCAAAATATAACTATATAATACTTTACATGGAAGGTGGCAACTTTGAGACATCAGTTCTCTCTCATTTTCACCTTTCTTCACCTCTGTTAAATATCTGAAAAAAAACATAACACTTGCATACAAGTACCGATATATTTTCTGTCGATGAAGAATGAACGGGCAGTGCCCACCAAGTAAGATTCCCCAGTAAACAGATATATAAATTAATAAGTAAATTGTTATATGTATCTATGTGTGCACGTATGTATGCATGTGCTAGAAACTGTGAAATCATATGAAGTTATTTCATACATAGTTTGTTAAATAAACTGAGAATATTCACTGGGGACAGAAGCAACTGTCCAAGCGAGAGGGAAAAAAGAGCGAAAAACCGAATTTAGAAACCAAAGCAAGCGTGGAGTAAGTCAGTGATTGATATTCTTTGTAGTAAAAGCCGAAGTATCAAAACTAAGAAGCAAGGAACAGGGAATCTTGAAGTGAATAACCGATTTGAGACGAAGGAATGAACAAAAATAACAGAATTATCAAAGCCCGCTGAGTTTACCAAGAGAGATGATGGCTAGCGAAAGCTACGTTTTCAAGAATCACTAAGGTTGTTCTAATCTGTTTTTGAGCGTAATTACGCACTCCTCAGAGTGGATCCTGAACGATGTCAACTGTTCCAGAAACGCCTGGTGATGTTGTTTATTATAGCCACAGTCAATGAGTTGCAAATGTTCATTATCTTTCTCTGGCAGCCTTTCTGTCTACTGAGCTTTGATGTCTTGCGGCATGTTGCCAGGTCGCAATAATGAACCACCCAGTACTCCTAGGCAGGTAGATAGCAATGCCATTTTAATAGAAACTGAATTTGTGATTAAAGAAAACAGCTCCAATTATAATTTTTAGTCTGAAACAAAGCTCAGAGGAACGTTCATGAATAGTGTTATTTAGCCAGTCGCAACAAAAATTCTTTCTTAAAATGATTTCCTTTGTTCTCCTCCATTTTTGGCTTGATTTTCACCCAAAGTAAATGACTTCAGAGCATTTTTCTTCTCGATGCATTACATGACTGCTGGGTTGGCTGTATAACACTAAAATTTTTCAGGCTTTTGGGAATGAGTTTTCATTGTTGAGTAACGCAAATGGCAATCCACACACAATTGATTATGAACTCTATCATCTTCCTAGAGATAAAATTTGTACACTGTAGTAAAACATTTCCTGGCAAATGCTACAAAAACATTTTGAGATAGAGCAAGAGAGAAAGACATCTGAAGCCTGTCTAGACTAAAAAATTAAAGGTTAGGTAGGTAGATACAAAGGAATAGCTGAGAAGGGCAAATGAGATGCCTGGACCCTTTTGAAATAGAATTGTAACATTTATGACAATGAACTAATGTCATTATTTATTAAAGAGCGCCAGTGTATTAGACGTATTCCATTTCCAATACCCACCTGTTTCATTTTGTTGAGTAAATTTTCGACACGTTAATTGCAAATAAAAAACTCTCGAGGAAAAGTAAGGGATGGAGCACTAAGCATCATATGAAAGGTGCTTACACCTATATTTTTAGACTACTGCTACACGTGAAGCTGGAACTTTCCAATTCTGTTTAAGAGATGAAGTAAAGTGCCTGATTTAATTAACTTTATATATATATATATATATATATATATATATATATATATATATATATATATATATATATATATATATATATATATATATACACACACACACACACACACGTATGCATATATATGCTTATGTGTGTGTCCGTTCCTGTATATATGTATATATACATACACACATAATACTCAAAAGTAGGACTGGTATGTATATCTGATTTACATCAGTATTTTTTTTTTACACAAAAAGTGACAAAGAATAAAACACCGTGTATTTTATTTTTAAGTTGAAGATCTAACGATGTTAATTCCATATGAGTGTCGGTCAACCGCATCCCTGAGGCTATGTGACTTGAAGATTCAGTCATTTGTTTCGATTTATTGTATTTCAGCATTATAAAACCATGATTGCACCGTATTTTATCACACTTCAGTCACCGAAGCCTTCTTTCCTGAGATATTAGAGAGAAAAGGGTTTTCCGAGCATCACTGACCCTCAATCTCTTGTAAATTCAGTTATCATTTTCGGAGTCCTTCTCTCTCTTAACAGAAGAATTATTTAAAAACATTAGTTTCATTTCATCATTAGAGCCATAATCGCTCTTTGGATTCCTCCATTCTATCGGACATTACACCACCTTTTTTGTGTGTGTGTGTGTTGAACAATGCAATTTACCGAATGTCAGTTGATTACTTCGAAGTCGATTGATTGATTGATTTATTGATTTTAGGCATACATGCCAAGGACTGGGGCAACTAAGGCCACGCAGCGCTGAAATAGAAATTGACAGAAAAAGTTTGAAAGGTGTAACAGGAGGAAAACCTCGCAGTTGCATTATAAATCAATTGTCAGGAGAGGGTGTACAGTAAGATAGAAGAAAGAGAATATGAACGGAGGTAGAGTAAGAGGAATGAAAGCATTTGCAGCTAGGGGCCGAAGGGACGCTGCAACGATCCTTAAGTAATGCCTACATTGCACCCCATGAGGTGCACTGACGGCACTACCCTCCTACGGGGAATTCAGAAGTCGCTGGGATGATCGAAGAGAGAAAAAAAGCCTACAATTAAAAGCAAATAAAAGGAGTGGAGAAATATTTAGGGTCGGGCTAAGGAAATCAAAGTAAATTAGAGTGATTATCCCTTTTACATAGGATTGATTTCACATGTAGATTCAAAGAAGAAAATTTAAGTAAAAATTTAAGGGAAAAGAATAAATAATAGAACTGAGACTTTGAAAGACAAAACTTTTCATTGCTTTCAGACATTTAACCTAAATAGACGAAAGATATGATAACATTTTAACAGCTGCCGTTGAAACCCAACATGAGCGGGACAGTGCGTGAATATATATATATATATATATATATATATATATATATATATATATATATATATATATATATATATATATATATATATATATATATATATATATATACATACGTAATTTGGGTATATTTTCCCTCTTATGCAATTCCTGCTGAAGTCAATAGCATTGTTCGCAGATACTATCTTTTATCAAGACTTTGAATCAGTCAATACTTTTTTTTTCGGTAATCTTCTCAGAAATATGGAAAAATGATTCAAGTCTCATTCCATTCACTTAGGCCCTGTTCACACAAGGCGGAAACCGCGCTTGTGCAAAAAGTGGTGACCGTACACATTACGGCGGTTATCCGCGCGGTTCATTCAGTATTTCTATGATATGTTCAAAA
>NC_089790.1:38356706-38374206 GCF_040412425.1 Macrobrachium rosenbergii
TTGACATAAGAAGTTTTTATTATTACTTGCGGATTTTGACGCTAGGCCTAAAATATTAAACATTATGTCATTAGGGTGCTGAATTTCTATTGGTCGGCTAGTCTCATTGTCTCAATGGTGGTTTGTGTGGCAGTAATGGCATTCCTGGTACTCAGGAGGATACGCCCTATGCCACAGGTTGCCACTGCTTGCAGTAAAGGGCGTGGACCAAGGCATGATTCCCTTCTCTGGCCGATAGACTTGATTTGCTTCGTTGTCGGTAGTCGTGCTCAGTGGTGTTGTGTTGCTCATGTCTCCCCTCGGATTCTCATGGGTGTCCTGTGGTCTACTTGAAGAAAGGAGGATGAAGTCCGTGTTCCTCTGTATGTTTATTGCAGGCCATTGTTAATTTATAATCACAGCTTCTGCTATTTGCAACCTGTGGAACTGGGTTTCTCTATGCATGATCTCTGTGCCTTCTAATGATTCTTTTAGTGCCTGTTTACGGTCATGGTCGTCTACGTAGTGTTGGAATTTTACCCCTTGTTTGTGGTGGGCTTGCAATCACATAAATAGAGTGGCAGTGATGCGACCTGTGTAGCAACTGCTGAGGGACTGACATGTCCCTTCGGTACATTTAAATCTATATACTCTCTTGGTCAACTCCCGTGTCTCTACAGGGCCAGTGCTAATTCGCATTACAAGGGTGCTGACTAGGGTTGTGCGGCATTAGATTCATAAGGAAATACTTTCGTTAGATTCGTAGGTGTTGTACCGCTGGCAGTTTATCTTTTCCGTGACCTTGACCTCATCCTTGAACTGGCTGTGATATGTAGCTTTGTAATACAATATGATGCTTTCTGATGAGGTACGCGTCGTCACTGGTGTGCTGGCAAAAACGTTCATTTGTTAGGTTGCTGCTGAATTCGTTATTTGTTACGAGCTACCTAACACGTTCCAGCTCTTCATGAGTAGCTTTTCATGATGATCAGTGCGTAATTGCACGTCTCACATAAGATACCACAGAGTAAGTGTCAGGGCACTCCCCATGGGCATTAAAGCACCGACCCACATCAGTTGCCTTTTGGTACACCGTAGTATTGTACCTGTCTCCTTTCTTGCCTTCCCATTTGTCAATATGTACATGGCAGATGTCGAGGAAAGAACCCTCCATTTCCATCCGAAACCAATGATATATGCCCGATATAACGACGATATCTTCATTACCATGGATACAGACGAAGAAGCCACTCGCCTACAGTACACCTTGAAGAGGAACTTAGCCTAAACTACACTATTGAATGTGGTGTCAAAGATCGACTTTCCTTCTTGGATATAAACGTGGAGAAGAAAGGAGACAGGTACAACACTACCGTGTATCAAAAAGCAAATAATGTGGGTCGGTGCCAGAGCTGAATCTTCCAAATCAAACAAATCATCGGAGGATTACACTGTTCGAATATGAACTCTGAATCTCATATACTTCTCATAGCTCACAGATTTTACTCAGGGTTAAATTTTCCTCAAAATTGACAATTCTACACATTAGCGTTATTAATGGATTATGTGCGTCAAATATGGTATCGCTCTAATGTAGTGAAAATGTTACGGCCGCGTTAAATTCATATCTTGATCTTTGACCTTTAAGCCTGTCCTTGCCTTGACCTTACCCAACTCTATATGTCGGTTTTATTTGTGGGTTCCGCAAGCCAAACATTAGTCTCTACCTTGTTTAGTTCAAAAGTCATGGCTACGTTCCAGTTCAACCAGTTACCACCATGACGAGTCTAATACGTAATCAGTTTTGCTAATGAAGAGGCCTACGAGGGGAAAATGGTAGAAGAAATTGGGAATGAAGAACATAAAAATGAACTACTGGACCTAAAACAAAATGTCTCATCAGCCCAAAGTTTTTCCTCAGAATGTGCTGGGCTCACTATATTTAGCATTCAATAGCATCAAGTATTGTGGACAAATTATTTGGCTACATATGCATATCCTCCCTAAGAAAAAACTGCTTGTCAAAGGGATTTTTCTTCTCATGTGTTACACTTACATGTCTATCCATCTCTTTATAGTGGCATTTATGAATAATTCTTTGGCTACATTTTTGTTTAAATGTTTGCCTGCAATTCGTTTTTCAAAGGCGCGAACTACTAAATAGGTGGATGAGTCAAGGATACTTGCCATTTCTTGGTTTATTAGAGAAGTCATAAC
Organism: Macrobrachium rosenbergii; assembly: GCF_040412425.1. Lineage (NCBI taxonomy): Eukaryota > Metazoa > Arthropoda > Malacostraca > Decapoda > Palaemonidae > Macrobrachium > Macrobrachium rosenbergii. The sequence continues at coordinate 38,358,903 of NC_089790.1, forward strand.
CTCAAGAAAAAAATGAAAAAATATATTATTATTTTCTGTAGTATTAAATACAAGTAAATCGTGTAGACCTGTAGTGAATAAATAAATATCTGTACTCGGAGTTACCTTTAAATTGGCATGTGATTTTTCACTAATGTGTCTTACATGTGGACTACTGTCATTTCTAATCGTTTCTTATCTGATAGCTTTACCTTTTCGTGTATCGGGTTTTCTTTTTATATTAATAAATTTTTCATTTTGTTTGATATGCTGAAAAGATATCTGTGTATATATATATATATATATATATATATATATATATATATATATATATATATATATATATATATATTATATATATATATATATATATATATATATATATATATATATATATATATATATATATATATATATGTATGTATGTATGTATGTATGTATGTATGTATGTATGTATGTATGTATGTATGTATGTGTGTGGGTGTATATATATATATATATATATATATATATATATATATATATATATATATATATATATATATATATTATTGTCGCAAATGCAGATTTACAAAGTTGTGTTACAACACATCGACATTGTTCTGGTTGGAGGGGATCACAGGTATTTGATGGAGCATGTAGAATAGTGTCTACTTAATTCCTTGTGATGAGTAGGATCTTTATGCTACATGTGTGTAATTACCATGGGGTTGTGGAATTACCAGTCTTGCCGGAGATTACGACATTGCCAGCGTTGAAACAAGTGGAGGACATATTATATATTAAGTGGTTTAGTAGTCATAAATTCATCTTACCATGCGGTGTTGGTGCGTTATTAATAATTATCGTAATCATGGTTGTGGCAACAATCTTGAAGTGCTGGCGACTTTGCTGCTTCAATGAGAAGCAGTCCCCAGAAGTGCAAATGAAACCACAACATAGAAATTGAATAAGTGTACTTTGTGTCGTGGAAACACAAAGGTAGATGGTCCGAGCTCTGTGCACGTGTGTATATAGGAATTTGTGTACTTAATCACGTCTATATGGACTATTGCGATGTTTAGCAGTTTCGCAGGTAAGAGGAATCGTAACCTGGACGTCTGTTTATTCAACATTCTTCTTTTACAGTTACCGTTGGATACAAGCTAAATCAGCGACGCATGCCCTGGAAGAGACTGCTGTCTCTGTGCTCTAGTCGGATTTCTGGGTTGTTAAACAGAAGTGTGTGTCAGTGTGTATGTTATGAAATCACTAAGTGCGATGGGCTCTGGAAAAGATCGCACACGCCTTTTTGATAGACCAGATTGGAAGGACGTGTTGAACTCTGGGAAATGGAATTCCTATTTGCTGAGAGAGTGAGTAGGAACTTAGAAAAATTACTAACCTTTGCAAGTTTTCCTTGCAGACCTGATTGTGTTGCAGTGATCATTGCTTATCATTATTCAATATTTTTTGTCATGTATTTCTATATGGTATGAACTGGGTAAGCTTCGGTTTTTAATGAAGACGGTTCTGTTTCTTGCAGAATGTTTTGAGTAAGGTGGAACTAAAGACCGAAATGACATTGGAGGTGTTACTAACAGACTTATAACTAATATTGCTAGACTTGGGAACTTTGTGGGGAGCAGGATTTAATTCCCACACATTATGTTTTATTGCAGCAGTTTAGTCTGTTCTTTTGAGTTAAAGCTTAATTTAAATTAATTATCTATTATGCATAATTTCATTTACTTGTCTCATTGTTAGTCTTGCATAATAAACTTTATTTTTGTAGGATGGGTTTCTTTTGTTTTACATCCATATTTTAGTGGTTTGTTTGCAGAGGTCAGAGAGAGAGAGAGAGAGAGAGAGAGAGAGAGAGAGAGAGAGAGAGAGAGATGTTCTCTCAAAGGTCGACTCTTACCAAGTTCACGAATGCCCGCAACTTTTCCAGAAGGTAGGTGGAATAAATGAAAGCTTCATAATAGAGTCATAGCATAATAGAGACACACACACACACACACACACACACACACACACACACACACATATATATATATATATATATATATGTGTGTGTGTATATATATATATATATATATATATATATATATATATATATATATATATATATATATATATATATATATATATATATATATATATATATATGAACTGAGAGCTAAGAAAAATTTTTCTTCACTGATTTCCGCTTATTTCTTTAGGCCTACATGTTAGTATTTACTAACATGAAAAACAAGATTTAAATTTATAAAAAAAGATGAAAACGAAAATTTTGTAAGGATTTTATTAAGGTTTAGACTTGTTTGTTTATCCAGTTCCTTTAAATTATCTAGAAATTATCTTTCAATCATCAGTGAATCAATTCATGTTTCTCCATGACGGCTATTTTAAACGATCATCTTTTTTGACGCAATATTTTACGCACCAGTAATTTGATCCAAAACTTTATGAAACGATGGTGCGATAGTGTATGGTCAGTTTTTGTGATAAGTATCTGAATTCGACTGATATATGTATGCATGAGCTGAATCAGACTTCTATTCGTCTTCAGAGCAAGGAACGTTCGAGTGTCGTCCCTGAAGTCTATCGTTAGTGAGATCGAATCCCACTCGAAAATAACTTTGCTTGTAGTGATAGTCGTATCCAACAACGTGTAAGGAACAAAGAAGTGAAGACGCCGTTGTGAAGATTGAAAAATAAATTACTCGTATACCCGGTAAGGTGCCCAGTAGATTCTGTAAATAACACATGCATTAGGTTTTTTATTCCAACTCTTTTTGTCCGGTTGACCATGTGGCAATAAGAGAGAAGGCCTTCCACATTCAAAATTGATAAGCTCTTAAAAGTATTTGTCCTCCATGTAGAATTACCTTTTTTTTTTTTCCAAAAGTATGTAGATTTTGAGATAAAAGTAGGGTCCTTAAGCTTTGCTGCAGGATCCATTTCTATCACTGTATTCCGACTTTGTTTTTATTACAGCTGCGAATTCTTCCCTCTCATTTGCAGACGCTGTTCAGCAAGGTAAGGATTAGATGTTCCAGGAAAGGGTAGATTTGTTGAAGGACTGCACGCAAAATTTCATCTATTTTCACCTTACTGATCATCCGTGTCAAAACATGTCAAAAATAAAACACACAAAAACAATGCCCAATTTATGGGTAAATAAACTGAGATCTTAATAATCAAATGATGGATATAACTTTTGTATTTTCTGTTTGTCAACCGGTAAGCATTGCAAATTCGCCCAGAACATAAAAAATGAATGCACGCTCTCTGTTCACGCAACAAACGTGCACTGTGCGAAATGAGTTTCCTTCGATTATTGATTTTAGTGTCGTGGATATTCAATATGTTCCTTCCATGTCTAGTTCTCTCTACTGATGCTATGTGTCATAGATGAACTAACCTATTCATTGGGTATATTGATGCAGCTTGGCTCTCTTAATGACAGTAAGAGTTTATCAGAAAATGTAAAGTTCAGGTTTATATGATTCTGTTAGATCTCTATTTGTTTGATATCTTATACGCATAAACAAGAAACGGATACAAATTAATGTTCTTTTATATCATGATAACAAAGAAACATAACTCAGGGGTTTTGAAATTTTTGCAGTTTCTTTTAGTTTGACTTCGGTTAGGCTTTGCCGTATGGATATTGCAAGGGCATTGCCTCTATTTTAATTTATGATGGAGATAATAAGGCATGTGAAATCTAAACGTCAACAAAAACCACACGAAACACAATAACGCTATTCAAAAACATGCATACATACCTATCTTCATCTGTACTCATATATGTAGGTCTTCAAAGAGTCAGTAAAAATTCACACGAACATTAATTTCTGTTAATTGGGTCTTTAAATGCATATAGACCAAAAATCCACTAAAATATATACTTCCGTTTGCAAAACATCGATAGTTATACGGACCAAATCCTTCACACTAGGACCACACGCCTTAATATTAGACTCACTTTTGAACTCTCTTGGTATTGCATCTTTCCACTCACAAAAACTCTGTCACTATCAACCTAGAACTAAGTAAGCCTCCAACATCTTCTATACAACAACACGTTCGAATCCTGCGACGTTGGTACAGTCCTGCTCTCTTCCATTCTCTCCATATGACTACACTCCCATCTCCCGCTTAACTAACCCTTGCTAGAATTTTGTACCACATCTTTGTCGTTTCTCTGTTTCTAAACCTTGCAAACCACTCTACACCTCATACGCTATATAGTTAATCCATCTAAAAACCTTCTAAGTTTTTACATTTATTAAAATTCGATAGCATCCCTTTTTCACAAAAGATAAGGATTTAAAAGTCCATCACACTTTTCACTTAGTACCACATTTGGCTTTTTTTTTTTTTCATATCTAGCAAAACATCCTCTGCCTCCTTTGATTATCCTTTCCCTTTTTCACTTAAATTCCCATCCGTACCGAGCATCCGTAAAAACATAAAAACATTTATGTGTAAATCCCTTTAAGGATGTAATGATATCAGTGTCTTTCGTGTGGTGCACTGTACGCATTACTAAAGGGAATTTGCAGCTTTGCATCACAAGGCTTAGTAGTGACAAGCGTATCCAAAAAGCGCGAGGAACTCGAGAATTTAAGAAGGCATTGGGGCTATTACAATTACATACGTATCTAGTAAAAGGTGACCGGTACATTCTATATATATATATATATATATATATATATATATATATATATATATATATATATATATATATATATATATATATATATATATATATATATATATAGAGAGAGAGAGAGAGAGAGAGAGAGAGAGAGAGAGAGAGAGTATCTAGGAATAGTTAAAACAGTAGTATATTGTAATGCAGTTATCGCTACCTTCTCCATGCCAAGCATTAAAAAAATCATGCTTACCCATGAGTAGAAAAGGATTCAGAAAGGAAGTATTAGGAACATAAAGTCACAGTTATTCCCAAAACAATAAGAAATAATAGTCTCCATAACATGTGATGTGAAGGTATTATTTATCTATTAGACTAAACATTTATTATCCTTTGGCAATCATCTATTTCGTCTTCTTTATCAACGTTTCCTTTGTCATATAACATCCGATTTGGAGAATGTTCTTCCCAAAACCTTGGATTATTGCTTTTTTTATTTCGTACTTTTTAGCATTTAGGTAAATTCAAATATTACTCTTGATTTCATTTCCTTTATTTCTTTATAACCCTTTTACATCGATCAAAAATATATATATATATATATATATATATATATATATATATATATATATATATATATATATATATATATATATATATTATTCTTTAATCTTAAACAAACAAGAACATTTACAGAAAATTTTGTTTCATCTTGGGAGATGAAACAAAATTGTCAAAATGTAGAGAACCCCAAATATTGTTTAGAGTCGAGGATCGAATAAGCCGATTTCTGAAACATTTGAAAGATCGAAATATTATTAGCGCTAATACCTACGATTCTTTATATAGCACAGGTGCTTCCTACGGAGTGATGTGCGGGCTACCTAAAATTCATAAAGAAGATATCCCAATGAGACCTATACTCACCTCCTATGACACTCCCAATTACAAATTGGCTAAATTTCTTGTTCCACTTTCAACACCCCTAACAACTAATAATTATAGCATTAAAAATTCTGATAACTTCAAAGACAGGATTTTAACCCAAGACTCAGAACTTTTTATGGTTAGTATGGACGTTGAATCACGTTTTACCAATGTCCCTGTGGAAGAAACAATCGAGATAATTTTAGACCGAATTTTTACTAACCCAGAAACTATTTTTAATAATTTTAACACATCGGATTTTAAAAAGGTGTTGCAGTTGGCTGTGCTGGACACAGCCTTTGTTTTTAATGGAAAAGCCTACATTCAGGTTGATGGTATGTCAATGGGATTTCCATTGGGCCCTACTTTTGCAAATATATTTATGTGCTCCTGGAGGAGCGTTTGCTAGATGACTTCTACAGTAGACATTTCGATTACACCTTTCTGCTGTTTAGGAACAAAGATCGAGCAAATGAATTCCTCGAATTTGCTAACAATATGCATCCAAAATATCAACTTTACAATTGAATATGAAAATGAAAACAAACTGCCCTTCTTAGATGTAATGGTTTTTAGACGTGATGATCATTTTAACACTACGGTTTTTAGAAAGAAAACTTTTAGTGGTCTGGGTTCCAATTTTTATAGTACTTTTTTTTATGCTAAACTCTTTGTCTACCCTCTTCCACAGGCCTTTTAACTTAACATCTGACTTGAACAGTTTTGATAATGAAATTCTATATCTCCATCAGTACATTTAAACTTGTTTACAAACATCTTTACAAATTCCTAAATAAAATTTTCCATACAAAACTAGAAATACCAACGGTACCTAAACTACCTTTGTATACAAATATTCCGCTAATTTATGATAAAATCTTCTATCGAGACTTACGGCAGATAATAGACAAATTTCTACCAGCTATTGAATTGAAATTAATACCTTGTAAGCCAATGACAATTAGATCTCTATTTAAATATAAAGAGAGTCTTCACCCTTTAATGACCTCAGGAGTCATTTACATGTTTGATTGCCCCAGATGTAACCTGGGGAAGTACTTCGGCTCCACCCATAGGTTGCTAAAGGCGAGATTAAGACTCTCATTGAGGCGTGAGTTATAGAACGGGTATAAGACCATCAAACCCCGAATTCTCTTGTATATGAGATCACGCAAAGAAATTCAAATATGATATCAACTACAAAGATTTTAAAATCATAGGCAGAGCTCCGAATGACCACCGACTAGCAATTTTGGAATCATTTCTCATTAAGCAGCTTGTTCCCCAACTAAATACTCAGTCCACGTCAACACGTCTATACCTCTGTGAGCCGGACCTTGACTGTCACTCGGTCTCTGAGTCTCTGCCTTCAGCACTCTTTGGTAAACTTTGTTCCTTCCTATCGTACTTCAATTTTTGTAATTTTTTATGTTAAAACTTTCTGTTTTTAACCCGAGTCTGTTTTTAATGCTTTTCTTTTTATTATATAGCATTTAAAAGGTGACTGATAAGTCTTGAAACGTCAGTTGAATAAAATACTTTGAAAGGAATGAGGAATTGTCCTTCCCCCGATGCTTGCCGCTATATATGTATGTATGTTTAAATGCAGATACATATTACCCACCTACGTGAAACCATCAGAAGAATTCATTACGAACATTATAACCTCATTTTTTACCTCTTCTGTCAAACTACGCCTAAAAGTGGATCACTGTTTAACAAGGTATGATTTTTTTCTAAGAAATAAATCAACCTCTCCATAGTCTGTAATGATATCAAATTAAATGCCAACTTCAGAAGCGGCAATTCAGCTGAAATATGATCCATCCTTTCCATCTATTTCAAGATGAAATATACATAACAAAACAAACTCTGCAGCCAAGAAGAATTCAATACATGGTATGACTTATGAATGAGAATAATACCTCCACATTTTGTAGGAACATTTAATTTATTTATCTGAATGCTCGATTCACAAGTTCTATCCATTGAATTTAAATAGGAAAGCATTCAATGAGGAAATCATTTTTGTTGTCCTGTGTATCAATAAACAATACATAATTATATATACACATGCATGTATGTATATATATATATATATATATATATATATATATATATATATATATATATATATATATATGTATATATATATATATATATATATATATATATATATATATATATATATATGTATATATATATATATATATATATATATATATATATATATATATATATATATATAGATAGATAGATAGATAGATAGATAGACAGATAGATAGATAATATCTTGCTGCTGGATGATCTTTTCCAGGGTTTTAATAGAACTGACAACAGAATTTTTACATTAATACTTGGGATTTTATATTTTATATATATATATATATATATATATATATATATATATATATATATATATATATATATATATATATATATATATATATATAATCCAATGCCTGACAACAAAAATTTTAAGATGTGATATAGCACAGTGCAGAATTAAATCAGTTAAACCAGACCACTGAGCTGACTTTCAGCTCTTATAGGGCTGACCCAAAGGATTGGGATAAAATACCACATAGCCTCACGTTCTCATACTGTAACACATTCACACAATAAATACATTTACTCATGCTTCCACACTAAAAAGGTATATTTAAATTCATAATAAGTAATATTAAATAAAAATTAATTTAAATTCGACAAATGCTATGTTTTTGTGCTTTTATTATTTACTCATTTTTAGATTTTATCTGTCGAACCACAGTTCCTCATGAAGAACAAAATCGGAACGACTGAAAATGCAAAAGATTCTGACAAAATTTCATTTACTGATTTATTCCCGAAAGGTGACAGTCGCTGTTGGTCATTACTTTGGACTGTCACATAACACATGTCCGACCGTTATTATCACCCTGCACTCTGAGCGCTCCACTCGGGAACCGGGCTACGTGGGGTGCTCATCAAGAGCCCATGTATCAGACGAGTATGGCCTATTCTGAGACGTGTTAGAATTACTTGTGCGTGTCTCTCTCTCTGATATGATGAGCTCCATTTTTTTTAATATTAGGTTTTATTTGTTTCAATTTAGTATTTTCCAGGTTCTTCATCCCATATATGTTGCCATTTATTTATGATACCCATTTTTATGTGCGTCACATAATCAGTAACAGGGATATTCACATTTGATTTTGTCATCTGGGTTGCTTCTTTGGCTGCTTTGTCTGCATCTTCATTTCCTATGATCCCTACATGGGCAGGGATCCAACATATTTGTACCTTTTTTCCATTATTATATAATTTATGGAGATATAATTTAATTTGTTGTACTATATTATTTTTTTATTTGTAACTTTGAATAGCTTCTATAGCGCTTCTCGAGTCACTAAAAATCACAAAATTATTGAACGATGTTTCTTTGATTATTTTTATGGCTGATGCAATTCCATACAATTCTGCTGTAAATACCGAAGCATTATTAGGAAGAGAGAACTGACAAGTTTTGTCTTGGGACACTGCAGCATATCCCACTCCGTGTTCTGATTTAGACGCATCTGTATATATTGCGTAATGTGGACCTTTTCGGCTTATATGCTCTATTGTATGTTGTTTATGGTGTTCTGGTGTATATGAGTTACTTTTTGAGAAATACTTAAAGTGTGTGCAAATTCTCATTTTATTCATTGTCCAGGGAGGAGGTGATTTTACTATTAAAAACTTGTATACTTATATTCAGCGATTCAAACAATCTTTTAGCTCTAATTGGGAAAGGTGGTGGATGGTTATTTATAAATACATCTCTCAATTCAAATATTTTTTTTTTGTTGGAGCACTTTTCATTGTTACTAGCTCTCTATGGAGAGACAGAGGCAGTTCACCACATTCAACTTGTAAAGATGATTTTGGTGATGATCAACAGGCTCTTGAGCATAGGCTATTCTAAGGCCTTCATTGTGAACAGGGTCTAACATTTTCAGGGCTGCGTCCGATGCTGAGCCACATACTTCGCTTCCATAATCAGTGATGGACAGAACTGTTGCTTTATACAGTACAGTAAGGGTATGTCTATCGTCTCCCCAAGTAGTGTTCGATAGTTTCCTAATTAGATTTAATGCTCTTTTACATTTAGGTTTTACGTATGTTATGTGGGCTTTCCAGTTCAAGTGAATATCAAATACTAATCCCAAAAATTTTGCTGTTTGCCCAATTGATATACTATGGTTTCTGATTTTTAAGTCTATTTCTTCACCTTTTTTCTAGTTTTTATTTTTATAAAACATGATTGCTTGAGATTTATCTATTGACAATTTAAAGCCTACCGATGAGGCCCATTCATCTATTTTTACTAAGCTTTTATTAATGATTCGTTTTGCATGTTTTATTCGAGATGCTGAATAATAAATGGCAAAATCATCCATATACAGTTTACTTTTAATGCCAATAGGTAGATTATTACTGATATCATTAATTGCTAAAGTAAACAGTGTGCCACTAAGGATGTTTCCCTGCGGAACACCATTTTCAAATGGAAATGTTCTAGACAGAACATCATCAATTCTCACCTGAAAACTGCGATTTGTCAAAAAGTTCTGAATAAGCCTAGGTAAATGTCCACGGATGTTGTTGTTTTGTAAAGTTTTTAATACAGCATACCTCCATGTAGTATCGTATGCTTTTTCAATGTCAAAAAAGACAGCTAGAGTCAAAATTTTATTTTTCGAATGTGCCATGTTAGTCGAGCATTTACCATTTTCTCTAGCAATTTGCATAAACAGCTTCTTATAGAAATTGGTCTGTAATTATTTACATTACTGGGATCCTTTCCAGGTTTGGGGATAGGAATTATTATAGCTTTACGCCATTCATCTGGAAATAAATTGCTAAGCCATAAATGATTGAAAAACTCTAATAAGTATGACTTTGCGAAAGGTGATAAGCGGCAGATCATCTCAAAATAAACATTGTCACTCCAGGAGCAGATTTATTGCTGTTTGAGAGAGCATATCCCAACTCTGACATATTAAATTTTCTATTATAATTTATATCTTCTATTGTTTCAACATTTATTGTTTTTAATTCTATTTTATTTTTCTTTGTGCGGAAGTGTTCATCAAAAATTTTATCACTATTTACATTTGCTAAATTTTCTCCCATTATATCACTTATTTCTTTTGGATCAAGTGTTCTTTTCCCATCCTTTAATATGGCATGTCTAAGTGGTTTAACATGGGTACCATTTATTTTCCTGAATTTTTCCCATATTTTTTGTATGGGGGTATTACTAGAGAGACCTGATGCGTATTTCCTCCATGAAGTGATTCTTCCTTGAACTACTTTTTTTGTAAATTTTGCAGATATTTTGTTGTATAAAGGTTTTAATGTCTCAATTTCTAGTAATAATATAGTCATTTTTTGTAAAGTTCCTTCTAATATCGGTAATGTTTTATTTATTTTATTGAATTTTCTATTCCAATGATCTAATCATCTCCCTATTGAGTGTTTTATATTTATTAATTCTGTTAACTTACTGGATCACCATGGAACTTTGTGTTTTGTTGGATGGGGTTTTAACTTTGGTATTGCTTTATCAACAGCATTTTTATTGAAATCAACAAGAAATTTATTAATTTCATTATGGTCTTTTAAATATTCAAATGGTGGGATATTCTTAGTGTGGAATTCATATGGCTCCCAATCTGCTTTATAAATGTTATATTGAGGGACATGCTTGGTGGGATTATTTTGTAATAATGAAATTAATATGGGGAAATGGTCATTTGCAGGCAAGTCGTCAACTGTATTCCAACCCAATCTGCCAATTATGTTTGTTGTACATAGAGTTAAGTCGATGGAGGAAAATGTTCCATATGTTTTAGAAAAGTCGTATGAATCTATGAATTCTATTTTACTTTCTGCTATGTTTGAGTCTGTACAATTACAGTCTCACATCGGGTTGTGATGACTAAAATCACCTACTATTAATGCAGGTTCCTTGGCATTATTACTTAAATCTTTAAGTTTGTCAGTCATAATTTTATTAAATTGGTTGTATAAATTATAAATTACATAATTATCGTTTTTACTGTTTTACTATTTTTAATACTCGATATTTGCAGATCAGTAAAGTTTACAGGCACTTTGTCATAGCAAGTTACTTTGTTATATTGTTTTGTTGACATATTGTACATAGCAGTACCTAAATTTCCACCCTGCTTCTCTAGATGTAAATACTAAATTACCTATTGTTGATATTGTTTTGCTGACATGTTGTAAACATAATATCATTGGTTCGTATTCCCTTAGTAATCGTTGTATTTCTCCCAAATGTAATTTGGTCTGTAGACCATTCACATTCCATTCTATTATATACTTATTGAAAATATTATGTTAATGTGTTCAAGTGTTATTTTATTTTTGTGGATCTTCAATTTGCATTTTTTCAAATATTTTATTTATGATATTTATTTGTTTTTCTTTATAAGATATTAGGTGTCCAATGCACACACAGCCTCTTTTATGGAGAGAAATCTGTTTTGTCTAAACTAGTAGTTTGCTTTTATTTCCATTGTATCTTTCAGATCCACAGGACGCACATATAGTATAGTTTTTGTTAAACTGTCCTTTTGTTATGCTTCTGTTTTTGTTGCACAGTTTTAAAAATGGAAACATTCATTATATCCACATGTGTTTTTCATGTGTCGCTTCTTCATTTACTCTAGCTGCACCTATTGTTGGTGATGTTAGTAATTTTCTTTCTCCCATCACATAATCATTCTTGTCAATGGTTTGTTCTTCTACTACTTTTTTGATGTTCTGGGTATCTGTTTCCATTGGTTTTATTATTACTTTAGGAGACAAAGGTATATTCTTATTTTTTGGCTCATGTATCCCTAATAACAGTTGGTTTTTTGTTGGTCTTGGGTGGAGTTCTTTCTAAAGGCCTCTTTTTTTTCTTTAGCTTCTAATCCATCATAACTATCTTTTAATATTTCTGTGGTGCTTGTATTATTTTCTAGTGTTTCTATTTCTCTTAATATCTCAAATGAATTTGAGGAAATATTTGAATACATTTCTTAGTTCTTTGCTATATTAGTTTCTTTTTTTTTCAAAGTGGTTGTTTTTCTTTGAGATTGATCTAACAGGGTTTTGTTACTTTATTATCTATTTCCATTTCCTTTTGTTTCATTTAACAGTTATTTTATTTAAAAATGAACGAAAAGTGAACAAGAACTAAATGCAATGCCTAGTCTTGTGTTTGTGCTTCATGGACAGGCAATATCTGCAAGTGATTTTGTGCTTACTTGAGTAATCGCATTAAAGTCTGTCTGTTGAATACCTATCTCTCTCTCTCTCTCTCTCTCTCTCTCTCTCTCTCTCTCTCTCTCTCTCTCTCTCTCTCTCTCTCTTGCATTGTACAGGATTATTTTGTTACAAGTTAATATCCTTTCATAAAAAGTGATCAATATTTTTGTTTTTTATCAATAAACATATTGCATTTCCTGTTTACCTAAGATTTCAGCCAATGATGTATGATTTCCTACATTGATTTATGATGCGTTTTGACAGAAAGGAAAAAGGATTCGTAAATTTTTGTATGTCATGCCATATAAATACATACAAAGCAAGTGCGTTCTGTGGGTTACCTCAGCGTGTACGGGTACACATGAACTCGACTGAGATACTCATGGGAAGGAAAGCTCTAACACAATGTGGTCGGGGAGTTTATACCGATACCATTTCGTGATCTGTTCAAGTTTTTCAGTTGAATGGCACTTCAGTGTTAGAAGAGCTTTTTTAAATATTAAAATCAATGAACGTAAAAAAACACATAAACAAAGTATTTTTAAAATAAACGGAGTGAAAAAATAACATGAGACTGTTGAAGCTGACAAACATCCACCCAACCTCCAACACTCAGCTTTGTCCCTCCACCCTAAGTGCTTACCCTGTTTGTAAACAAAATGATGTTTAAAGGACATTGATGCTTAAGCCAATAACAGTCGTAAAAGTTCTTTAAAAATCAAATGCCCACCTACCCTCCCAACCCATACCACCCCAAAATTACCTTAGCCAGATTGTGTCTGTAAGCACTTCTTTCTGCCCGCGCAGCGAGGTCAGCCATCTAAGCGCGTTTTTTTTTTTTATGAATTGTTTACGCATTTTCAATATATGTTGTGGTGCTAGGGAGCCTCCGGATGACGTCAAGTTCTGGAGAGGGTGAAACCAGTTAGCTGAAGGTCTGCTGTGACCTTTTAAAAGAATGACTTTTTCGATGAATGCACGTCTTTTAACCTACGTTTGGCAGTCAGTGATTAGGAGGCTGTGTTTGCAATTTTAACAGTAAACCAACTGCGATTAAGTGTGAGAAGGAAATCAGATTGTGGTCAACAGTGTCGTCCGCAGTTTGCTCGGGGGTAACTCAAAATGTATAATGCATAACGCAGTGAATGATGATGTGAATATATCTGCAGTAAATAACGTAGACGAATGATAATAACGATACGTGTAGTCATTCAAAGAATGACGTATTTGTGATACCATGCACTTCCGACCACGCTTCGGAGAAAGAGAGAGACCCAATGACGAAAGACAGAAATTACGCGGCTTTAGAGTGTGTACTTCTAGAGATATTCTCTCTCAAAAATGGTGAACAGACTTGGGTGAACTCTCGTAGACCAAGAGGTCACGACTCTCAGCAGCTGCTCTCTTGGGTGGTTAGCTGTAAAGTCTAAAGTGGTAATTAATATAAAACTGAAACTTCATTCTTATTTTTCATTTGCCCACCACTCTTTTTAAGTGAAGTGTGCTAATCAGAAGGTTTAGTGTTCTGCTTAATATGAATTCCAAGTAAGAGCTTGAAAGAGAACCTACATACAACTCGTCTCACGTTACCTTAAATGTTAACTCTTAATAAAAATATATATGAATGGCACACATTATTATATATATATATATATATATATATATATATATATATATATATATATATATATATATATATATATATATATATATATATATATAATAATATGTGTGTGGTGTGTGTATTTCTATGCGTATGTACTTGGCATTTTGACAAGTAAATTTATATTTTTAGGAAGGAGTTAACTCACGGAAGACTCAGTAAAACTAATGTATCGCATTTCCTTCTTCTGAAGGCTGCTTTTCTAGTGATTTGTAAATGAAACGCAAGAATTTGCATCCTGTGCATTTATTATGCCTTATTCTATACATGACTAAGCAAAATTGGAACTTTTTTCCTGTGGTATCTTTGTGACAAGCAGAAAAACTTTAATACACGGTCATCTCCAACTTGGTGGTTTTATTTAGTTTTGATTTTCATCAACAGCATAAAATCTTACCTTTGATTTCTACTAAAAACCGGATAAATGAGAGGATAATTCCTCCAGCAAATAGGAAAAAGGGTCCCTGCAAGTGAGCCATTGACAAATTCGCAATTAACTCGCCGTCCACGCTGACCTCTTCGACAGGCTCGTTGTTCCTTCGGAGTTTCTCTCGGTACTCTCTTTGTTGCCTCATGCTTCTCCTCCGGGCAACTTCTATTTCATCCAGATACCATTTGTCCATCAATCCTGCCTAGGAAGACGAAAAACGTGAGTGTTGTAACTGGACTACGAAAGGAAACAAAATTACTTTTTTCGTTTTTTTTTTTTTTTTTCTGAAAATGAATTTTTCCATCTGTTGCTAATGCACTTTCTATCGTCAGTCTTACTCTCGCTCTGC
>NC_089790.1:38381706-38434206 GCF_040412425.1 Macrobrachium rosenbergii
AAATTTCAGCCTTTCAAAAATGACTGTCTTAAAGTGATTGCCCAACTAGAAGACAGTTATGCAATTCGTGAAAAAGCCTTCAAGGAGTTACTTTAATGAAGTCGTCAGACTCCATCTTGTTAACTATTGGCTCCTGTACTTGTTGCTGCCTTCAAATGAATTAACAAATAAAGTTACTTGATATTAAAAAACAAAAAAAACAGCTAATCACCTAGAGGAACGCAGATGGCAGTTTATCTTGTATTATTAGAGAAGAGACTTTCAGTTGTTTTTTTTATTTTTTCTAATAAAAAACGTATGAATAAAAGTTTACTGTAGAGAAAACATAAAGACCTTTCACTGCTGTTTCAAGTGTCAAGAGTTGGTGACAGATTTGGTACTAATTTTTTAGGATAAAAAAAGAAGTTACCGACCTGAGTATTAATTACGTCATCTGACAATATTTCTAATCAATGAAATGGCATTAGTTCGTTGGTGATGAGGGCTTACAAGGTGAAACTGAATTACTTTAATTTTTCAGGATGACTTTACGGCCTTAATGAATATTTATTGTTTAGTCCTTTTTTGTTATTATATCAAATAAACCACGGGGAGGAAAGGTAAATAAAATTTTCATACACAAAGGGCGTATGATGTAGCCTCATCTGAGATAGGCTAATAGTTATAAGATTTCCAGATATAAAATATAGTCCTCAGAGTTACAACATGGAGGGAAATCATTATCTGCTTTACATGATTTTTTTCCTGTCAATGAGTGTTAGCCTACTTGTTATTAAAAATATTTATGAGTGCAGTTACGGGAACGTACGCAAATCGAACCAAGGGCATTTGAAAATACGGACTTCGGGACACAAGAAGTTAATACAAAGTAAAGTTTCACTAACCCTACCTTTAAAATAACTTACTGATTCTAGAAAACATCAACATCTAGCATCAATGTTCCTATTTAATAGTACGCTGACCGTAGAACACATGTATTATTCAAGTTTACAGTAGCCATTAATCATCTGTCATTGTTGCAATTCAGCAAACTGGAGTTAATAGGTATTCCATCACACTGGCCTTTATTCTCTAATTCGGGTCGGTGGATCAGGTTTTTGAGAGTTTTGCATAAATGTTTGGCATAAAATAAAGGTGAATGGTGAATGTGCGAAAAGTCACATGCAGTTAACCTTTTGTTATTTGCCGCAATTTGCATCCCCACAGAAGTCTCATAGCCGATGTCCATAAGATTACCCAGTCTCTTGTAAGGCGGGTAAGCCGATTCCATAAAGAAGATTTTGGTGGAATGTAGATAAGATTCGGCGGTAACCCTGAAATTAAGGAGGAAAACCCAAGATCTAGCAGTGTACTTGGTTTTTCTTATATTCTTACCAAGAAAGGCAGTGATGAAATTGTAGAACAAGAAAAAGCAAAAAGCACGGGCCAGTTAATGAATTTTCGCTTTCTTGTGAAGTGCAACGAAAACGATGCAAAGTATGCATTCTCTGCTGCTACCTACATAGGAAACGATTGAACAGGGCATCATAGGGAAGTATAAAAATTTCATGAGATTATTCTTTGTAAGGAGGGGATACCTTGCCACATGAAAGAGGGCACTCATGTTGTACGACTGCAAGTTTTAAAAATCTCTTAGCTTTTCTGAATTAAGGAAAAATTCGAAGTGAACAAATTGAAAAACTTCCCTTGTGGTTTAAAAGAGAGAGAGAGAGAGAGAGAGAGAGAGAGAGAGAGAGAGAGAGAGAGAGAGAGAGAGAGAGAGAGAGAGAGAGAGGAGGAGAAAATATGCTAGAAATTTGGAGAAGTTCTGGAAATGGTTAAGTTTTGCAGCCATTACTTTGTTTTCGTTGGAGGTGTGAAATCAACTTTTTCAGCCTTAAAAAGAAAAAGTAAGAAGTGGAATGCGATATAATGTTGACACTCACGAAGAATATAACTGCTAAAGCAATCTCGGCTTTTTCCATGAGGAACGATAAGGATTTTCTCTGAAATAAGATATACTGTAACAAATACAAACTGAAAGGACATTTCATTCACGTTCCCAAGGCAAAAAGAAGAGAATACTGTTTAGTGATTTGCGTCAAAAAAAAAAAAAAAAAAAAGATGACCTAAAAATTATCTAAACAGTCAAAAACATTTAAGATGACCTAAAATCTATTATCTAAACAGTCAAAAAACTCAAGTTCCCAGACATAACTAAGATAATTAATTCATAATTTACTGAAACATTTTTCGATATTAACGAAGACAATAAGCTTTGATTGGACTCACTGAAAAAACATTAAAGACATACGTAAGCAAATGAATCTTGTCTACATCTGGAAGAACCGCTCTTCCAAAAGGTACACGAGGTACTTAGAATGGAAACTCAAGTTCCTAGACATAACTAAGATAATTCAATTCAAGAAATGGTGCTGAGTGATTTTAACCAGACTTTAATCCATCATTCGATAGTTGGGAAATTAGCCAGTGGGACGAGCGAGAAATGGAAAAATAGCCATATTTTCTAGAAGTATATATATGCCCCTGTAATTTTAAGTGTCTCAGTTGACAGATGGCTGATCCACACACCAAAGGATAAAGACCCACTGGAATGAATCTCAAATCTCATCCAGTCTCTCCACAAACTGCATGAACTATAGTAGTAGTTAGGAATAGGCCAAGATCACCCTCAATGTGAAGGAGCATATCAGGAGAGTTCCCGAAATTTATGCTAAATATGAACCAAGAAGGGCGTGGATTAATAAGCTGAGCCTTTGTTTTGCATATCTAGAACTAGGCCATTGTTTGTTGGATTGCACTGAGCAATCCCACACCATAACTTTGGTGCCAGGTATGACACATCTCTGAGCATAAAGTCATCACAAAATGTTGTGAGTGTTAACATCATCTAGCAAGTCATTGCACTGTTATAATGCCAGTGCTACCTATGAGATCTCCTCTTGCTAGTTCTAGACAGCCTGTGACATATTCTGCTGACAACTTGATTAAAATTGAAAATAAAAAGGCCCTCCAGTCCAGTCACTGCAATGGTCAAGAAATGTTTAGATATAAATGCTTCCTTGGCAGGAGGTTACTATGTATATTCATGCAACCAAACATAGTTGATAGTTTGGGAATGGACACAACAAATTAACTGTTATTCAAGTTAGTCATTCTTACCGTCATAATAACATTCCTATTTGCCTTGGATAAAAAATATACTCTTTAGCATGTTTGTTAAAGACAAATCTGTTGAAAATTTTATAATAACTAATTTTATAAATGGGTGAAAATGTTTGCATCCATTCTTCAAGAACCAACATTAATATTAAGTTAAAGAAAGAGGGCGAGATTAACTTGAGTGGCTTTGTAACATTTGCCCGTTTTTTTTTGAAAGTGTTAAATCCATATTATGTTTGATTTTTTTAAGGAAGCCATAGTAAAGTTCTTATTCTCGTATGAAATCTATATTTCTAGAACTTTACATCTGAACTCTTGTGGTTGTTTAGCACACTTCATAAAGAAACTCCTCGTCTGTTCTAAACAGTTTTCTATAACTACTCTACACTACACAATTATGGAAAAGTTCACTCTTTTTCCAAACATAAAATGCTGACAGATTTGAAGGAGCCTGATCCCTTACAAGCAGAAACATGTGCATAGAAATGGGCTGCTGTAGCATTCTCAGCTACTACGAAAGGTTCTAGCTAGGATGGGAGATTAAAATATGTTTACTGAGAAGAGTGAAGCCTTGAAAATGAAGTTCAAATAAGATCCAAGAGAGGATTAAATGTGGAAGAGAATACAAAGATATGAACTCATCACTAAATCTTGGTAAATGAAATTCATTTTTTGTGATTAATAAAGTTTGTGAAACATTTCAATAAAACAGAAAAATGAAAATCAAAAATTCTATATTAAGAGAAAGAGATGAACAAATGTGGTAATCTTTTTTGAGTATGGCACAAAATGAATCATTACCGAAATCATCATTTAAATCTTGGTAATATATAAATTAATATTATTTGTGATTAATATATAATCTATATGAGACTATACTTTTTCTGGAAATTAAAACAGAAAAATGAAAATCATAATTATATGAAATTCTAAATATTAAGAAGACAAAACTCATGACAATCTTGTATTATGGTAATGGTGCCACGGACCCAGTTTGAGAATTATTAGAGTATAGATTACCAAGAACAACCCTCCAAGTGCTTGAAGATAAGAAAAACTTATGAAACTGGTGGTGCCATTTTCTTCTTCTCGTGAAGTGTCCAAATGAACTTGCATCATCATTTTTCTATCTTTTCCCTTTATCTTTATCCAAGGTGCTTGTTTTCTAGTGTTAAGGCTGGTGTAAAACAAAGACAGCAAATTTCCTATGAAAGTTTCTTTGAAAACTATGTAATCGAAACGAAGACCGATAAATTCTGGTCGATAGGCCTTTCACATCTTCTAGACCTTAAATACTGTGTGAAGTATAGACTGCAGAGGCAGAAATTCCCAAGAGTCTGGGCAACAAAGTCAGTATTAGTAGAGCCTATTAAGAACTGGTCAGAGGAAAACAAGAACTTCAGAAGGAGAGAAGTAAAACCCAGTCCCATAAGGCTGAATACACATAGTATTAATGCTTAGTTTTTAAGTATCTTTTTGCTGAAATCGGCTATAGGAAGGAAGGAACTGGCAGAAGATGAGACTCAGTAAATATTTAATTCCCTTATCAAATGACCTCTTAACCGTATGTGGTATGATTCGACTATGATGTTAAGTACCTTTTAAATTGTAAATTTAGAGAAAAAATGAGAGCATAGTTGGCAATGAATTCCGTAACAAAATAGACCAAGTGGGACAGGAAGTGTTCCAGTACAAAAGATATCTTTCTTCTCCATCAAATAATTCACCACTGTTATGGGCTATCACATGGCGAGGGCTTTAGGAAAGAAGTAAATATTTCCGCCTCAAAAAGTAGCTAGGGATTTTAGTCTTTAGACGATGAAGGGATATGCCGGGGAAATGGCATCAAAGAAATTTAATGAACTCTGTATTAGAAGGCTGGATGTATTTTGCATCTAATCAGTATGATCTGAAATTTTTACAAAGTATTTTATAATCCATTTCATACTGTTGAGATTGGGTACGATGAAAGATCCTCACATCAGGATAAATTCTGGAAGAGCGCAGTCCCTCAGTGTGATGTAAATGGAAATCTCTAACAAAGAGTATCAAAGAGGTAGATGCATGTGCTGTAATAGTTCATGGGAGGTCTAGAAACCAAAACAGGAAGTATAGTTACAGGTCATAATGTTAACAAGAGAAGAATCTGAATCAGGCAAAACAATTCTGAGCAACATGAAGCAATATTGTGGACACCTAAGGTTCCTGAGCTTTCTAATGGGTGTTTTCAAGTTTACAGGGTCTGAAATTACATTTTTTAGAGTTAACACGAGTAATAACAAAGTGGTGGGAGATTTAAAAGAATGAAAAGACAATTATGGTTGAGAGGCTCTGCTGAGTAGGACAGTGGTGGGTGGGAAGAGATGCCAAGTGTATTTGTATTATGGATTAATAAAAACATAGGTCCATTCCTAGGCGTCATTTTATGAGTAAAGCCAATATTGAAGGCTGATTTGTTCACCATTATATCACTATATCACTAGAGGCACTTGGGATGAGAATTATGGGTAATGTAGATTCAAAGAAACAAAAAGAAAACAGTAGACATAATAACAACATTAGTAAGTATGTATCACAGGAGCAAAGAACAGCGTCTAAGATGATTTATGTGATTATAGAACGTTTGTGCCAGTCTTCGAAAATATGGTAAATATTAAAGTCCATCCATAGGGTACAAAAATACTGCGAAACTAGAGTAGCCTATGCTAGGCTTATCTTAATCAGCACGTGGTAATGCATTTACAAGCGAAAAATATTCATGGGATAGTTTTGGCGGCGGCAGGGGAAATTCTAAGAACAAGGAGATGAAAATATTTATAAAAAAAAATATATTTTCTTAATAAATGTTAAAATGTAAAGTTACTAAAAAAATGTCCATGACCTAGCTATGGTCCGAGTTTCAGATAGACACATTTTTCTTTAGAATTAAGAAACTTACATTCAAGGCAACACTTGTATGCTAGAGTAACTGGTGTAATGTAAGAAGAAAAAGTCAGCAAAAGGAGGGTTCCTTAGTTGGTCTTAAATCTTAAATGAAAGAAAAAAATTAGTATGAATACAAACTTTCTCATTTGGTTAAAGAGAATATAAATCATTTACAAAGAGAACAGCATCCATTTGATCTACAACTATGAAATAGTTATGGTCTTCATTATTAATAAATATATTCCTATTTCGTATCTGAATATACAAACAGCTAAAATTCCTTCTGAAAGGAAGAATAACAGAAAAATACGATAAACATTTAACTGAACGAAATTAGTTTAATCGAGTAAGTTAAAAAGTTATTTACTAATATACATTACTTTACCAAAAAAAGCTAAAATAGAGATATTTCAAAATGCTGTGAATTACAAATTTACAATCTTATTTTCTGCTTCATTTAAAGATTTAATATCTTTGGAAGAAAAAGGAAGCTGAATGTTACGCAAAACTTTTTTTTCATGCGCGAAGAACAATTTCTATATATCAATGAGTATCATGAGAAAATGGAGTCTATATTCTTGCTGATTATTTATTTGAAACGTTTCCAGGAATATCAAATAAATAGTTTGAAATAGTGCAAGGAAACTCAAAGATTAAATAACACTTACTGATCCACAATGTCAACCAGTTCCTCCACCGTTTCTGCTCTAACAGCTGCAGTGGGCTTCATGAGGAAGGCCTTGAGATTTGCTTTGTATGCTGAGCCGACGATGAAGGTGAAAATCAGCCAAGTCACTATCACTATGCGTCCTGTAGCGGTTGTCGGAAGAAGCGTATTGAAGTTCTGTTCTATGAGAGTGGAAGTGATGTCAAAAGAAGCCTCTCCGACGGCTTTGAGCTTGGATGAAACTCTGTCCTTTTCCGTCACAAACAGAATCTAGACGTTTCAAGGAAAAATTACATTCTAAGTTAAAAAGAACCATAAAATATTGGGAGACATGTAATGGTGTGTTAGAAGTATTACTTCACTGAAACTGACATCAAGATGAGATTTAACAGTTTCCCGAGCATAGTCATAAATCCAGACGGTCATTTTGGATGATCTTGGTGTCATTCTTGCATCGACAACGTTAATGTCGAATAACAAGTATAAAAGCTTTCAGGATTAAGAGATGAATTTATGCAGCCAACGGACTAACTCATCAGTTCGTTATTTCAAAGTCCGTTGCTAAATATATCTCACAAATTAATCCAAAACAGCCAAGAATGTTTACAGTGTGTTCATTACACGTGAAATACTAAGTAATACTTATCAATGTTCTTTTAAGGAAAACATCTAGACTGAAAATATATATATATATATATATATATATATATATATATATATATATATATATATATATATATATATATATATATATATATATATATATATATATATATATATATATATATATATATATATATATATATATATATATATATATATATATATATATATATATATATATATATATATATATATATATATATATATATATATATATATATATATATATATATATATATATATATATATATTACAGTTAAAAAGACCAGAGAAGGGAATTAACAATTTCAATATGAGAATCAATCCCAATACTATATAAGGGTGCCTACAATACTACCTTGTATGCCATGATTGTTGTGATAACAAGGCACTTCAACCTCAAAATATATATTGTAAATTGTGAAACTCTTTCAACTCATTTCAACTGGGTTCTCAGCATAGAGGTACTCTAGCCATGCTTGCCATATAACTGGTGTCTCGGATAGATGAAGTCTGTAGTTTTTGTACTAGGTACATACCAATGTTAGGTAAAATAATCTTCACAATAGACTAGATTTTAAAATCCACATGTGAAGGTCAATGGCTTAGAAAAGAGGATAGTAGAAAACTTTCTCTCCTCCTGTCTGGGAGAGCAGTAGATGGTAATGGAATAGCAATTCTCTCGGCTGTTGTTGAAGCAAAAAACGATGACTGTTCAGTCAGTTTGGGGTCTCTTTAGCAATTCCATTGAAAGCTAGTAGTTAGTTCTAAGCTTTGAAAACTGGGACAATGGAGGAAAGAGGCAATCATGCTCCATTTGTTCCAGGCTTGTAGGAATTCCATCTCTTGCTATTGCCTGAGTGGCCAGGTTCAGAGGCACATACACTGAATTGATGGTTCTTGCATGTGGCAAACAGGCCCACATCCAGTTGTGGATACATGTTGCAAATACTGACAAGTACCTGTCTTCCTTACTTAAACCATCTGTAGATGGATAGTTTTTCTTTCGGTGTAAGTCCCAGTATAAGGTACTGAATGAATACCTGTAGGTTCTTTTAAAATGGTAATTAGTCATTCCATTGAACAGAATTAACTGGGATACAAGAGGATACAGAGAGGAGCTGTGTCGGGGTGTGTTGTTATTCTTCTTCTATTTCCGTCTACCACTGTAGCCAGATACAGTTACTAATATCCTAATAATCATATTAATTATGTAGCAGCAGAGATGATACTGCATGTAGTATGTATATATACACTAAGATTACAGATTCCCTACTGCTCCTGGCAATGATAATACATGGAGTATTTTTACGATGGTTAAACATTGCATGTAAATGTGTTGCCAAACTGGCAATACTTGGTTGACAATAAAACATCACGATCCGTTACCTCTTCGATCTTGATGATTGTCATACAGATAGCATTACTGAATTGAGAAGGACTGAGGTTGACCCCAACCTCTTGATACAAGACATTGCAATCATGTTGTCTAGGACTTACAAAATATGGGTCCCTTTGGAGTTTTAATTTTCTGAGATGAAAAGGTAGCCAATAACTCCAGGAAGGTGATATGACACTTCCTCAGAACAGGTGACCATCCTTCTGCTATCTGACAATCCTCTCAATGGCCTCCCAACCGGATGGTGGAGTCAGGTCAATCTGTTGTGCAAGAGACCCCTTCCAGGTCCACTGATGGAGTATCTTCCCAATCTCAGATGAAGGAGATCACAAAGCCTTTTCCTGGCATTTGAGAGCCAGACTTTGTTTACATCCTATAGTTGTAGTCTGAGGATTAGATCTACCAGAGATGCAAACTGCTACAGGCCCAGACTTTGTTCTAACTGTCATCTGGAAAAGCTGAGTTGTGCAAGGAATCTTCTTAGGTCCCTGTTTATTCTGGTTTGAGTGCTGCTGGGAAGAGATAGCCAGCCGTAAAGCTTATCCCAACAAAGCCACAACCTCAGAAAATGTCTGCTGGATGTAAGGTGGGCTTCCCTCTATTTATTAGGAAACATTTGACTGGAGTTTGTCGACTAACACTCTCAGGTTTCATCAGCACTCCCCTCTAATGGCTCCACAGTTTAGCCAGTCATCTAGGTAGGCCACCAATCAAGTTCCTTCTTTCCTAAGCCCTCAGATAACTATTGCTGCTAACTTTGTAAAGATTCTTGGGTCAACATTTAACCTGAAAGGCATAACTTTGAATCTGTACATTTCCTTCCCTATTCAAAATTCTGGGAAGGGGTGGAAGTGAGCAACAATAGGGACATGGTAGTATATGTCTTTCAGTCCAAGTCCCTTGCAGAATTAACAAATGCACTTGAGCAACAGCAGTCATCTGAAACCTGTTACAAATAGTGTTTTTTCAAACTTGACAAGTCGAGGATCACCCTTTGTTCAGAGGAATCTTTCTTGGAGAGGCTGAAGAGATGTGTTTGGTGGCAAATAAATGTCTTTCTCTATGGCCCCTGTAAGAAAGGTCTGGTTAAAAAAAAAATCTTTTAGAGGGTAGGGTGAGACCATCTCTTCCCTAGACTGTTAAAAGTGATACTGTCCTCAAGGGAGGACTTCCACTGGGTGTGATACTGTAGAAGACGACCCGTGACCATGCAAGTCCTATTGGGCTCCATGTCTTCTCTTGCCTTTAATACGCAGTCCAGTAGTTGATTTTCCTTTTCCCTGGTAGGGTCATCTTTGTCCACTTCACAAGGGATGCTACTGTTATTGCTGTCCTTTCTTCTGTTGTTGAAGAGATCCTTTAGTAATGACTAGAGGCTTGTATGGCTCTGAATCATATCAAGCTTTCTTAGGTTTAGGAAGAGGAAATTCTCAAGAGTAATGTTTCCCAGATTCCCAGAAAAAGGTAGAATGTAACAAGGAAGTTACACTGAGGAGCAACATGTTGGAGCCTACTAATGCTTCCTTTCAAGCCTTAATGTGACACACCAGAAAGTTAAAGAGTGCTCCTCATAGGTCCACAAAGGTGTTTTGCTACTGCAGCAAACATAGTTCTGGAAGACTCTGGAAGCTTTTTAATTGCAGCTTCAGCATAGCAGTATAAATGATAATACTGAGGAAGTGAAGCCTAGCATGAAATTCACCCATGGCTGTCCTGTTTGAGAGTTTTCTTATATGGGTCCAAGATTGCTGGGTAAACATGTCCAATGGGAGCTTTCTCCTCTCAAAATGAAGGACAAGTATTGTACATTTCTTTGTAGAACTATTAGATACTGTGATGGCAGAGACAAATGCTTTTATTTCTCCCATTAAGTCTTGCTTCCCAGTCATTGAAAAATCCTGAAATTCTGTCCTCACAAGATTGGTTGTTTTAAAAGTGAAGGAACAGAAGGCTGGTGCCTCCTGGAGAAGGTATTTGTTCTCTATAATTGTTGCTGTGCTATATTTTCCATCAAATTAGAGAAAAGTTACTTTTATGGCTTTCATTGCTATATTAATAGGCAGGATAACCATCGCCTTCAGTGGTGAAGGCTTTTGAAGGAGGGACCAAACGCCATTCATTATTGGGAAAGGCCACTCTGTCCTGAAATTCTACATGCTCAACCTCAGACATAGTTTTCCTTTCATTAATGCACATTTTCCATTTGCTGCCCAGGAAAACTTTGAATGACACACCACAGGTTATGGGTAGGGATGGGAAGAGTGAAGGGGGAGATTTGAGGGGAAGAGAGGAGGAAGGTGGTAATGGATGGAGAGCTCTGGGGAGGGGAAAGGGTATTTCTAAATGGAAGGGAATTCAGGAGGGGATCTAGGAGAGGAAGGTTCTCTTTCGGCTTTAGGAAGGGAACATCTTGTTCCCATAATCAGAAGGGTTTTAGGTGGGGAAGATAGAGAGGGAGGGAAAGGGCAGGCAAAGTTATCATTCTAGTTTCAGAAGAGAATGAAAAACATTTTTACACTGAACAAAGACAATAAATAAAAAGGATTGTATTTCTACTGAATTCACACCAAGGTTTTGTGTGTGTCACAGAAGTAGTTCTGTCTCCCTTGCAACAACAGACAGACTTACCTGCTTAGTTATGTGGTGAAATGTTGCAACCTCATTTCAACCGACTTTATAACGAAATACGCCATTTTGACACTATGAAGCAGTCAAACATAACTTCCCTATGAAAGGTAAAAACTGAAGAAATTATCATTGATGAGAGAAATGGCATTTGAACCAATAAAGAAAAAGTAAATACTGTCATCGTACCCTCTAGAATGTTGGGTGGAGCTAGCAGGTCCTAAGCATGCGTGAATGAGTCCCATCTGGATCTTCTGGTTTTGGAGGGGAGAGTTCTGAACCTGGCTGGTTTGTCCATTGCTTTATGTCTATGAAATATGATTTGTAACAAAGAAAGATATTTAATTTAGCAATCAACCAGAGCATGAGGAGTATGTTTAACAATTATATTTAAGCAAGTATCATAAATTATGATCAAAATGGATGGAAACATTCTCTGCTGTAAAATTTATGTTAAAGGATTTAGTCTTTAGGTTAATCATACATCTGAAAATGATTCAAGAGAACCTGGAGTGCTCTTCCATGAATAATTAAACATTAATCCATAAAGCATGTTTCAAAACCTAAAGAGATTGGTAAAACGAAAAAATTATCCTCATTCAATTTGTCTAATAGAATGTCTTTATGAGCCATCTTGATTTTGGTGTTTTAACCAGATTGGGCTCATTTGCTGCCAGTGCCAAATTTAGTCTGGGTCTGTCAAGAGGTTTAATTTCAGCCCAGTTGTGATAAACATGCAAACATTCACATTTATAAGACTACTTTGTGTTAGCAACCCAGCTCACTGGGAAAATGCTGAATGACACTCTATAGATATTAAAAGGGCTAGCATGGGTAAGAGGTATGAGAAACAGGAGTAAAGCTGGATAGGGCATTGCCTTAAAGGGGAAGGACTGGAAATGGAGAGGAAACTCAGGGGAAGGGGAAGAAAGGAAATTGATACCCAGGAATGTGTTTCAAAACATTTCAGGGGAGGATGAAGGAGACCCAGGGTGATTCCCAGATACAGTTAGGGAGGGAATACGTTATTGGTAGTCATAATTGAAATAATTAATTATTAGAAAATAATGAAAGGCATAAAACAGAACAAAGACAAGAAATAAAAAACCATTGTATTTCAAAATACAGTACTTTTGTATTCCTGTAAGAAAAAACAAGTGTCAGAATTTTTCTTTTAGCGACAACAGACAGACTTCACTCGTTTATGTGAAATAATGCACTACACAGCAAATGGATCCACATGAATATCTGAGCTTTAGCAAAATGAAAAGAATTCATAGTGGTTGGATGTACTGGGTAACTTGTCACCGTCACGAAACTTCTGTTTAGTTTGATTAAGAAATTGGAAAAGGAATTAATGGCCTTTAGTAAACACCAAGTTGAAAGTCGAAATTGGGAACTAGTTTCATGGTTATGTTTCATAAACAAGACTTTGTTTTTTTCAAGAAGATTGAGTTTGTGAAATTTACCCTTTCATTAACCTGTTGTCTAAACATGTTATAAAATGACTTTGAAAGGCTAATGAGTTTGTCCCAAAATTGTTTGATGATGGCCAGGGCATTAATGTTAATTATCGCTTTTTACAAAAGGAAAAACAGCACCATCCTATAGCATATCCTAGTGATCTAATCCCCAACTTGTCCCCAGTTGAGGCAACCTTGATGGACCAGAGAATTTAACAAACTGGTGTAAGCATCTTCCAATCTTGGAAGGTCTGGGATGCAATTTTAGAACTAAAACTTTTCACTTGGTCTTAAACACATCTACGCTTGGCTTTGATATGTTGTTAAGATAGCTGAAAAAGCATTGAATAATATTTGGATTATTGATGCTGGTGATAAGTGGATTAATGTCCTGTGTGCCAGATTGTATTCCTGGGAAAATACTGGCATAATCACACTGTTGCCACATCTTTTCTGATATTTTGAAACGAAAACCGATGTTTTCCACTGTGGACAAGTGACAGAGCCCTGTTTCACATATCTGTTTATTTTCATGTATGCCAACAACCTCTACCCTTTCGAGACAAGACATTTATAAGAATTGCAGTCTCTTTGAGATTGGTCCTGGTCTGTCTTATTGAGCCCTGTAAGACCATTGGAGACTAACTCCTTTGAGGACAAACATTGGCTAGTGTATAAAATCATATTGCAATATTCATATGGTATATACATTTTCACACACTAATTTTTGCCACTTATAAACTTTTTATATTCATAAATATTTGTTCTGATATCTTGTTTTGATGTCTAGAACAACATTCCTCGGACATTGCTTTGCATTTTGCCAATAGTATTGCTATTTGATCATTGCACAGCATATTCCTATTCAGCATCACACCAAGGTCTTTAACTGCTTCCTATTTGTGATTGTCTCGTTATTAGGTCCCTTATATATGCATATAGCATTCCTTCTTTATCACCATAGTTTATTGATTCATATTTATCAGAGTTAAATACCATCCTATTTACCTCTGTCCATTCATATATTTTGTTTAGGTCTCTTTGTAGTGAGTTCCTATCTTCATCACAAGTAATTTCTATACTTGTGTCATCGGCGAAACTTCTCACTACCAAGTCCTTAACATTACTGTCTATGTCTGCAATCATAATAACAAACAGCAACGCATTAACACTATATATATTTATACACCGGATATTACCTTAGCTTCATCCGATTTTTCATCTGTTTTCTGTTATGCAAAAATTCTTTTATCCATCTTCCTACTTTGTCCATAATATTATGTTTTCTGATTTTTTTTTTTTTTTTTGCTGATATATTATATATACCTTGTCAACAGCTTTTGCAAAAGTCTATAAACCACATCTTTATCTTTTATTTATCATATTTTTATATATATTTTCATGGTGGACTAACAGTTGGGTTTGTGTACTTTTTATGGCCACAAACCATATTGTATATATTAAACAAACTATTTTTCATTAAATGTTTCATTATATTTTTCTTCATTACCCTTTCATACACTTTCATAATATGTGATGTTAGACTAAGAGGCCTATAATTACTTGCATGGTCTAGATCCACTTTTGAAAATAGGGGGATATATGCTAAAGGTGGAGGATGGAGGGGAGAGGGGGAAGGGAGGGGGAGATGGAGGGTCTTAATAGGAGGGGAAGATAGAGGGGAGGGAAAGGGGAGGGAACTACTTTCCTCTTTAACAATATAGAAGAGATGCTAAAAAGCATGGTCCACTGACCAAAGATCCATTTTAATTTCATTACAATTGCACACCCAGGTGTGTCTGTGTGTTAATATCATATGGGAGGGGAATGTTCTGTCTCCCTTTTCAACAACAGACAGACCTACCTATCCTTATCAATGTAGTGAAGTGTTGTTTATATATTTCAACCGACTTTATAACAAATTTCCATTGTTTCACTATCATTAATCGCTATAACAATACTGAAGGTAAAAAATAACTAAGAAGAAATTATCAAATTAATGAGTAAAATTTTTGGGGTTGAACTAATAAAGAAAAAGTTTTACTGTCGTTTCTTCGTAAGTCATCTTTCATTTTCGGGTTGAGCTGTATAATCATTTGTTCTGCATTTTCATCTGGCATGTTTGTGTTTAGTCTCTGAACCTGCTGGTTTGGGTTCATTTCTTTTAGCTAGAAATATTTTGTAACAAATTTTTCTGGAATGTTTAATTTAGCAATACAAGCAAGCATGAGGTATATGTTTAACAATTATATTAACAAGTATCATAAATTATGATCAAAATTCACATAAATTCCGATAAAAAAAATTTATGTTAAAGGGGATTTATTGTTGTAGGTTAATCATACATCTGACAACGCCTGGAAGAAAACCTGGAGTGCTTAGGTGAAAAATTACTATTAATCCATAAAGCACCTGAAGGAAAACCTAAAGAAATTGGTAAAAACGAAAATTTCCCATTTTTTTTGTCTGTGTTTGAATGTCTATTTTCATGTGGGTAACGGGTTTGATTTTGAGTTATAATTCCTGAAATACTAGGGGCCACATGCAAATTAGTCTGGGTCTGTCAACAGGTTCAGATTTCTATAGCGGACAAACGTACAAAACATTAACTTTTATATTTCTTGTTGACCAACCCAGTGCTGCCCAGGAAAACGCTGAATGACAGTCTACAGATAGGGGAAGGAGAGGGAAGGGTAAGAGGGAGGAGGGGAGAGGGAAAGGGGAGGGGAAAGGGGAGGGGAAGGAGAACGAGAGGGGAGGGGAAGGTTCCAGGGGAGAAAAGGAGGGGAAGGGGAAGAGGAAGGAGGAGGGAGGGGAGGAGGATGGAAAGGGAATTCTAGGAGGGGGGTCCAGGGGAGGTCAATTATTATGGGGAGAACAGGGGAGGGGGGAAGTAGGAAGGGAAGTCAATGTTCCTTTATTAGAAAAGAATGAAATTCCTCTCCCACTGAACAAAGACAATAAATAAAAAAAATATATATTGTATTTCTAGATTTTGTTCATGTGTGTCTGTGTGTTTATGCGTGTGGGGGGAGAAGATCTGTCTCCCTTGCAACAATAGACGGACTTTTTATGTTTATGATCATGCACTTACACGGCAAATCGGAGGAGAGTCGTTCAGGTATCTGATTTCATCAAAATTTTTTTTTCATTTTGGCTGGATGTACTGGTAACTCGTTTCTTTTGAGTTAAACTTCAGAAACTCAAAAGAAATGGAACTATGTTAATCAGGCCTAGTAGTTGAAATCGAAATGGTGGACTTATTTTGATTTTGTGTCATTATCTGTTCTGTTTGTGTTTTTTTGTTTGAGTTTGTGAGAAATTCATCGCATTATGTTGGATAAACTTTTCAAAGAATGACTTTGAAAGGCTTCTCGTTTGTCCCAAAATTCTCTGATGACGGCCAGGGATAGCGAGCGATTAGCCCTCGTTTCATACTGCACCCATTAAGAAACATTCGATACAGTATAGTAGAAAAACATCATTACTAAACATTTCTTTTTCTCCCATTCCCCCATTCTCCCATTCTTCCCCAAATTCCTCAAATTCCTCGTGGCCGCATTATGTATACGCAGGATACTTTCTAGAACAGTTCCTCATCATGTTGAAATGGGTCTCCCCTACCATGTAGATCACCCAAAAACCCCTTCCCCACCAGAGGCGACTGGTCTAACAGAAAACGGGCATCCGAAAACCATTGTGTGTCGTGTTCGAAACCTCCATCCCATGTACACTCACTTCGTTTATCGATACAGGTGTTCAGTGTTGTTTTAACTTGCTTTTTGACTGAATGAAAGTAATTCTAATACAGCCAAGCACACCTGTTTAATTTTTTGGATGTGCTAATCTGATTATAGGGTTTGCAGTGGGAGAAGTTTAATAACATCACCAACAGAAAAGGTGGTGAATATCCGTCCAAGCTCCAAGTGACTTCCATAAAGTTACTGAAGAGAAGGTGAACAGCACCAGTAAAAACACAAATTTCATTTGTTTTATCACGGGGTAAGCCCTTCGTTGAGTGAGCCGGTAGAGCTGCGGACTGTCACTCGATGGGCTTTGAGTTCAATTATAATCTAATGAAGAGTCAGAGGAATTTATTTCTGGTGGTTCAGATTCCACAATAAGTTGCTGTAGGTCCCGTTGCTAAGTAACCAATTGGCTCTTAGCATAAAATAAGTCATTCTTCATTATAGAGAGCTATGAATCAGCTCAGTGGTCTGGTAAAACTAAGGTATACTTTATAACTTGTCACGGGGTAGGGGTTTGATTTTGAGTTATAATCTTTCTGGGGTGACATATATATTGCAAATTTTGTCTGGGTCTGTTAGGCGGTTCGAATTTCTATAGTGCACAAACATAAAAACATTCACTTTCATTTTATATATATATATATATATATATATATATATATATATATATATATATATATATATATATATATATATATATATATATATATATATATATATATATACAACCACACACAACATAACAAGTCAGAAAGAGGAAGTAGAGCTGAATCATACCTAAATGATAATTATGCTGAATACTTGCTCAATATAATTTCTGAATAAATGATGAGATAAAAAATATTGATTTTAAAAATGACAAGATGAAATTCATACGCAATATGAAATTTGAAATATCCAGTAAAAATTAAACGAGGAATAGCATGTAAGTTTCAGAGAATATATAATTTTCATTATTTGACAGGGCAGGTGAAAGTCTAACCTTTAGCCTGACTTTAGATATTTTTATGTACAGGAATTTAGCTAAAACCCGTCTCTAACTTTATCTTTTGTAGGTCGCAAATCTTCAATAAGCAAAAGCATTAGTAATAAGTGCTAAATAGGTGCACTATTAACCGTCGGCTCTGCATTTTCTCATACGCCACTGCGACATAAGTATAACTAGAAGCAACATAATTATAACACCTAAAAAAGCTACCCTCTTGTTGCCAAATAACAATGAAATATGAGAAACATTAAAGACAATATAGAACATTACTCGTGTTTTTATAATTAATTGTCCATTGTCACTGCTAAACGAAAGCCACCTTTGATGTGTCCATACTATTCGTGCACAACAAGAATTCTGGACAATTACCCTGTGATCTATTTCCCACTGAAAGAGAGTGTTAAAAAAAAAGAACTATTTCAATTTATATCCCGCTAATCTAGCCATGACTTATAACCCGACAGGAATAAAAATGACTTACCAAAGCAAGAGCCAGTGTTGCAAAAACGCAAGTGATGAGAACACTTATCCATAAGTCAAGTGGAAAAGGCTGAAAGAGGCCAGACCAGTGAGGCTTTGGGGACACGGCAGCCATGCTGAAGGCGAAATAAGCATTCTCATACACGACTGTCATGTCGTGTGTCACTAGATGATCCGGCACCAACTCCCAATATACAGGGGATATGAAGGCAATCCTGTCTACCACGAACTGCAACACCTGGAAAGTATTTGAACATGAGCTATTAGATTTTAGTGCACACATACACGCAGACACACACGTCTATATGGTGTACATACAAACATATATATATATATATATATATATATATATATATATATATATATATATATATATATATATATATATATATATATATATATATATATATATATATATATTATATATATATATATATATATATATATATATATATATATTTATTTATATATTTTTATCCCATCACTGATTTTTATTCGCCAGCACTAAGCTACAAATGCCGTTTGATATCCAGTTCTGCTCCAGTATATATATATATATATATATATATATATATATATATATATATATATATATATATATATATATATATATATATATCTATATATATATATATATATATATATATATATATATATATATATATATATATATATATATATATATATATATATATATATATATATACAGTATATATACACACACCAAAAGGAATGATAACACAGAGGAACACAATTTTTGTTGAGTTAGGTCTGACAGTTGTTATTAAGTAATTTTTGGGGGCTGAATCCAAAAATGATGTCAGTTTTTCTCTATCACGTCAAGTTTTTGAACTATAGGATTTTCGTTTTCTTAAAAAATATGAAAAATACTGTACATAACAGTTACAGTGCTTGTTTTATATAAAGTTGCAAATATTAACATACAATGAAAAATGAAAGAAATAGGCATGAATAGAATGTTTATTTAACATTATTATGTTTTTACAAAGGATAAGGCTATAATTGTGTGCAGGTTAAGGTAAAAATTTACGCTTGTTGCTTTTTCTGGAGTGTTCAACTTGAGGACAATCGCGTTTGATGCTCCAACAATAGTCAGCCATCATATGGACATCCCATCTACCCTGGTAACGTTCTTCCATATAACCTTCAAATCTTGGTGAAATCGTTCACCTTGCTCGTCGCTAGCAGCACCAAGATTTTCCGGAAAGTTGGCAAGATGGCAATGCAAAAAATGTAATTTAGTACCCATGTTGCAACCAAGCACTTTGTAGCTCTCTAATAGTTTCTGAACAATTTCTGTGTAATTACTTGCACGTGTATTCCAAGAAAGTTCTTGACGACGTCTGTAGCCAAGCATTCTTTTCAAGGTCTGAGATAGTCCCGATGAGCTGTTCATCTTTGATGAGCTGTCGAATTCGTGGACCATCAAACACACCGGCCTGGATTTTTTCAATTGACAGTCCAGGAGACGTCAAGATGATGTACTTCAAACGGTCGCCATCAGCTGACAATGCTTTTACAAATTGTTTCATGAGACCTAGTTTTATGTGCAGAGGTGGGAATAATATTTTCTTCCTGTCAACAAGTGGCTCATGTACAATGTTAGGATCTCCGGGTTTAATATCAGATGTCGGAGGCCAATTCTTCTCAACCCAATGCTTCTCTCGAGCTCTGCTATCCCACATACAGAGAAAGCGGGGATACTTTGTGTATCCACGTTGCTGACCAAGAAGGAATGACACCATCTTAAGGTCAACACAGATGATCCAATTGTGTTTGTCATATTGCAATAACTCAGTAACTCTCTTTACATCTCCATATTCTTCATGAAGACAGACCGAATGCCCAATAGGGACTGCGCCAAACAAATTGCCATTGCGTAGAAGGACACACTTCAAGCTCCGCTTTGAGCTATCAATATACATCGCCATTCATTTGGATTGTAGTTTGAAAGCCCTAATTCCTTCAGTAAACCAGGAATGTTATGGCAAAACACAAAACCGCTGTCACTTCGAAAGTACTGCAGAAATGTACTTTCTCTGGTTCAAAAGTATACCTTCACCCCTTGTTCAAGTAGGTTTTTCTCCTTCAGTCTTGATGCTAGTATTTCTGAAGCTTTTTTTGATAGGCCCAAATCACGTGCTAAATCATTCAACTCGTGCTGATCAAATCCCCTACGAACTGGATTCTCGTGAATGTCAAAATCTGCATCATTGGTGTCACTGCGTTCTTCAACATCACTCAGATCCTCTAGAGGAGGTAGTTGTTCGAAAACTGGCACTGGAATTTCAGCTGAATGAGGCATTGGTCTTATAACTGACGGTATATTAGGATATTCTATTTTACTTTTATTTTTCTTGTTAAATCCTGATGTTTTCACTGAACAACAGTAACAGTCTGTGGAATGGTCTTTTTGCTCTCGCCAAACCATGGGGATACCAAATGGCATCTGTTCACGTGTTCCTTTGGTCCACATCTATAAACTCTCGACACACTGCTTGCACACAGTGAGGGGCCCGTGGCTTTTCTTGATCACCGAGTTTCACTTTAAAATATGCGAAATATGCTTGTTTGACAAATACGCTGATGTTTGCCCTCTGACTTGGAATGGTGAAACCACCACATATATAGCAGAGGGAGTTAGGGTTGTTTAGGCATTTAACGATGAGACGTAGCAGGGGCAGACATGATCTGAAACAAAAGAAATATATACCTATGTAAATAAAACACTAGGCTGGAATAGTTACAAGCTTAAAAAAAAAGCATTAAACGAAATAGAAATTACAATGGTATGTTGTTACAGGGTTAATAGAAAAGCCATAACAAATCCTCCTAATTCCTACTATCCTACTGTAGCTTTCTGTTTGCAGATATTGACAGTACTGACCGATTGGAAGCTGCACACACCTCTCAGCGCACTGTCTCAATTGTGACTGCACAAACAAGTTGCCACATAGCTCTAGATGAGTCAAATCGTTATCAGCTGGCAAGTTTTACGACAACTAACCTGTTTAGAAAAAACTTGACGTGCTAGAAAAAACTAACTACAGATTTGGAATCAGCATGCCAATTTTAGTCTAAATAAGCTCAAAAGTCCAACTCAACAAAAAATTGTTTTTAAATTGTTCCCCAGATTATTGATAAGTGGTTCGTCATCTCATGGGCTCGAACCGCTGACACGAGAAACAACAACATTCAGCGACACGCCTTAAACCACCCAGCTATCAAAGCTAGGTGGTTTATGGCGTGTCATTGAACGTGGCTTGAACTGATGACATGAGAACCAACGACGTTTCAGTGGCACGCCTTAAACCACCCAGCGATTGAACCCATGAGATGAAGAACCACTTATCTATCATAATTCCCCTTTGGTATATATATATATATATATATATATATATATATATATATATATATATATATATATATATATATATATATATATATATATATATATATATATATATATATATATATATATATATATATATATATATATATATATATATATATATATATATGTGTGTGTGTGTGTGTGTGTGTGTATGTGTACACACACACACACACATATATATATATATATATATATATATATATATATATATATATATATATATATATATATATATATATATGAATTTCCATTAACAAATTCTGGTTACAAGACGTGTTTTTATAATCTTGCCAATTTTTTTTTTTTGTTTTTAGAGGGCCAGCTGTATATTCCATGAAACTGTTGATAGCAGTTATAATAGAATGACGCTTCATAACTTAGCGACAGTAACTGAACAAAGAAATTGTTATCTTTTTTCTCACATAATCAGCAAGGAAAATCTTGCAGACTGTTCATGACAAGGCATTTTTATAATCTGAATGGAGTGTTTTTAACCTCATCATATACTCATGATTTCATAACAAATTGCGAATACCTCACATACTACATAACACAACATTAGTCAGTTCACCTTAATCCTTTGTTTTACCCTATTTTCCATTATAACTACATGAACCGTAAGGTTAACCTTTCAGCGGACTCCAAGGTTCACTATTTTGTACTGGCAGCAAGACCTATTTCCCCTTCAATATGCTTTCTGGAGCC
The DNA here is from genome assembly GCF_040412425.1 of Macrobrachium rosenbergii. Classification (NCBI taxonomy): domain Eukaryota; kingdom Metazoa; phylum Arthropoda; class Malacostraca; order Decapoda; family Palaemonidae; genus Macrobrachium; species Macrobrachium rosenbergii. Next base: position 38,403,927 of record NC_089790.1, read on the forward strand.
TTTTCCTTGTGCAGTTGCTAGGGTGACGTCACGCGACGATAGCTGATAGCAGTACTGAATCAAAATCATTATTTCAATATTAGTGTTTTTATTCTCTATTTATAATGTCAAATACTTCCATTTTTCTCTCGATAAATTCTTTCTATACATTTGATGAAAAGCAATCTTATGTCAATCACATAACATACGAATTTCAAAATGAAATAGACAATTAATATACAGTTAATAATCCTGTGTTATATGCAGCACAGTTAGACTCTACGCATACATGCCGCTATTATAGCAATGAACTAAACCCGAATTTTTCTTAAGGCGTCTTACAACACAGTTCATACAAGGCAAATCCACAGTCCTGTCGTGCCTAGCCAAGCCGTGCCTAGCGTTTTAACCCTGAGTGTCTCTCCTTAAAAGCTCTATTTTCAACGCACCACCAAAAACAAATGTGAGCACACATTTTCTTTGAAGGTATTTAGGACCTGCTTATAATCAGCATATTTTCTCAAAACTACACTTTTGTTTCCTTTGCTTAATCTGGTAATCTTGCCTTTAAGATCAGATTTCATTTCAATAAAAATACAATTGTAAAATACGAGTGTTTTTGCTTCATATATCCTCGACTGATATTTAAAGATTTTCTGCACCAGCCCCAAAACCTTTTTACAAAACAAATTGCAGGATTTTGACAAACAATTCGGTATGAGCGTTAATCAATTTTTTGTAACTTGTGTGACTCGTTATAACCAATTTTAAGCAATTTCTGTATTCCGAAGTATATAAAGAAGCCTTAGTTTAGTTCACATTTATTGATTATATTTTTCTTTATCTTGTCAATTGATTAAATCAATGAATTTCACGAATTTTATCTGTCTATGAATAATCCTATGCCATCCCTAAGGTTTAAAGTGGAATGGGAAGAAAATTAGAGTAAATTTTGGGATGTCTCAATTATTAGAGGAATTATGGAATAGATTAGCTTTTTTGAGAATGGAGCCTCGATGGCTCGGTTGGTAGAAGCAGCAGCCTCAGACTTCATAGAAGTCTATGGCGAGGGTTCAATCCCCGCAGCCGACCGGTCAGAGAGGTGGACACTTTGCTATCCGTGTAGACACCCCAGGATTACGTATGTAATCAACGGATAGGTTTGCTGAAAGCAAATGGGTGTTACAGACTAATACACACATAAACAAAGCCACTCCAACACCTTCTAAAACATAACAGACACCTCACACGTCTCGAACTGTCAACCTACTCGTCGTCGCTGCTGGGAGAAAGGGAGCTGGGGATTTGGTAACATGTACACATTAACCGGGGTCTAAGCGATGTCAGGCAGGGCAGCCGATCGAGGCTACAGCCTACCCCACCGCCAAATCCAAGTCCTTCAAAAGAAGGCATCGTGCTTACCCCATATGATAATGGGAAAAATGCACGTTAAAAAAAACGAAGAAGAAGATTATCTTTTTTGAGAATAGGTAAGCTACTCAGGCTAACCATTTTCTCTACTAAAATGTTTGTAGTTTATGGGCAATTTTGCAACATTAACCTCTTTTGCAGTATATTTACCTTTCGTTATTATACTTATTTATTTGTAATGTGATATTCTTCCTTGAAGGGGCAACTAGAAGCTGACGAAAAGTTTGGAAATATAATGATCTGTACCTTAGAGTTATTCACCTTTATGAATCTCTTCAACTTATACTCGATGTGTGCAGTATATTTATACTCATGATCTAAAGTCACGCAATCATAAAGCGCCATTAATCTTTTTTTTTTTTTTTACCAGACAACAGACAGCCATAAATAATATCAGAAATGAAAAGATAAATGTGTTCAGATAATAAATATATATTTCTTAAGATGTCACACTCCAAAAATGGAAAGTATCTGTTTTTAATTTTAACACAAGTCAGATTTGGCTAATACTCTCTGACTACTTTGATAAATCACACAAGCATACAGGGCGATATACACTATATATATATATATATATATATATATATATATATATATATATATATATATATATATATATATATATATATATGTCTATATCTATCTGTCTGTCTACTTTATTTCCTGTCTACAGATGACTCTTGTGTTCCATGTTTTAGTATAATTTTCAGCTATTTCATATGTTTTGAGGTGACTTTGTAATGTTCAATCATTCATGTCTATAACACACTGTGTTCATGGAAGTTTAAATGCAGTAGAGAGAGAGAGAGAGATTCTGGAGACATTATCAGATAACCGTTTCCTGTGTACCCATCTGTTTTTGACCAAAGGGAAGTCGTGTTAGGAGGGCCACTTTGCTTATCTTTGACATGAGCTGACAAGCCTCAGCCAGAATGCTTTATTATATGTTTGTCACGTGTGTCTGTTCCATAGTTATTAACTTTCTCTGTGCCTATTATGTTTTCATAATCTGAGTAGAAAAGAATGAGGAAGTGAGAGAGATGAAGTTGACATGCTGACAGCCGACCCAGTTTGGTCGCAAAATACTTTTTTCTATTTGCTCAAGTGCTTAACCAATGACAGGAAATGTCAATTTTGAAATAAGGAGTTTGAAGCTCCAGTCCTGTATGTATACTGTACATGTATACCTGTATGTATAATGTATGTATACTTTATGTATCATGTATACTGAGAAGTGGAAGGAGAAATCCGGTATTCAAAGACTGAAGGGACTAGTTAGTAACCCTTTAGGACCTACCATATATATACAAGGAAAATCAGAGAGAGTTAGAGTTGCCTTGGGGATTTCAAAGAGAGGCAGTGGTCTCTCTCTCTCTCTCTCTCTCTCTCTCTCTCTCTCTCTCTCTCTCTCTCTGTATATATATATATATATATATATATATATATATATATATATATACTATATATGCAGTATTGTGTCTAAAATGGGTGTGTATATATATATATATATATATATATATATATATATATATATATATATATATATATATATATATATATATTAATTATATATATTATCCTCCTTCCTCAAAAGCGTAGGTTTTGTCAAATTCACCATGAAGTGTATACATTTTGTAAGAATGATCTAAGGTGTTTATATTGTGCAAGCAGTTTGAAAATGTGTTTTACTATTTTCTGTTGAAGAAGGTAAGATTCTTACTTGATATATTTTGTACTGTTGTTGTGATAGAGAATTATGGTTTTGATAAGAGGTTGATAATATCTCTTTCAGTGAGTTCTAATGTGTCTTGCTGCTAACTGTATTCTACTAAGTGCATATTATTGTGACTTGACAGTGTTGTCTTTGAGGAAGTTATAGAAAGACCTGAGTTAATTTTTTTTTTTTTAAGTAAAGGTAATCTTTTGAAAGATTGATATAGTATTTAAACACATTTTTGTCTTAGTGAAATTGCTGTTGGTATATTTCCATTTTTGCATATTTCATTCTTTTATGTCTGTGTTATCATATTGCTCTAATTTTATAATTACACTGTGTATTCCAAAGTTTTGTGTTAGTGATTGCTTGGCATTTTGTTAGTGCATACTTATTATTGAGATTTCAGAGAATACTTATATGGCTTGCAGTCAGTAATATTTTGGTGAACACTTGTGTTGAGTTTAGTTAATCAGGTGTATATCTAAAACTTGAGTGAGAGTTAATGGTTTGAATTTTACTTAACCAAATTGCTTTCTTGGTATATTAAAGTTTTGTGAATTACTCTTGACTAAGAAATACTTAAATCTTACACTGTTGTCACGTAATAGTAAATCTTTTTGAGATTGTGAACGCTGCTATAACTTTAGAACTTAGAAACAAATTTGTCTGTTTTAAGTTTTAAGAGCACAGTCTTTCATTTTGACCATCGGTGATTAGAGAAATTAATGAATGTGTACAAGGTAAGTGATATATCTGTCTAGTTCTCCTTTATCAAAGTGAAATAGAACCAGAAACTGTTATAGTGTTTGATGAAGTGATGTCCATTTTCCACTCGTCTGTTTTTAGCTTATTAGTTGTTACCTCACCCATAACTTGATAAAGTTAGATTGATTTTTTCAAGTGATAAGCAAGTGTTATGGGATCACTGTACTTTTAGAGTATTTAGTCTTAATATTTTTGTTATGAGGCTTCATGTGTCTGGCTGAAGTGAGGTAACTTTTTGGTCTTATTATTTGTGTAATAACCAGGTACTTGAACACTTCGTGACAAAATATTTGGTGGCCAGACCAGGACAGACCCGAGATTGAACGAGATTGAACCGGATTAAATGGGATCAAACACGGGATTGAACCCAGGATCGAACTGTGATAAAATATTTGATGGCCAGACCTGGGAGAATTAAACAAAATACTTGGTGCCCACTTTCTGGAAGAACTAAACAGAATATCACTCTGGTTTGTGGTTTATACTGTTGGTGTTAGGAATATATTTTGGTAGGAGGGTAACCATATAATTGTTTTGAAGTGTATTGTAAACTATTTAGTTGAGTAAACTAGAGAAAATGGCTCTGTTTGAAGTTCAGGAATTTTTGGGCTCTCCAGCCATCAGAAAGTTATCTGAATCTCACCTGACTAAGGCGCAGTGGACTCTTAGTAGTGATATGTGGGGGTAATGTTACTAGTGATATGACTGAGGCACAAGTCAAGTGTGTTGCAATCCAAGCATTAATAAGCTCTGGTAAAGTAGATGGAGAGTTAAGGGAGGCATATGAATTGTTGAATGCAGTTGAGATAGAATTTACAAATAAGCTAAGGTAAGAGAATGAGAACGGTGATGTAGAGGCAGAACTTAGACGTTTAGAAACAGAAAAAAACTGGGGTAGACTGAAGCTGCTAGAATCAGAAGAAAAGTTACTTAGGCTGCAGATGCAGGCAGATAAAGAAAAAGAAGATAGAGAAAGAGCAAAACATGAAAGGGAGTTGGAGTTAATCAGAGCTCGATCCATACTACCTGTAAACTCATATAACTATACACAAGGTAATGCAGACCCTGTGTTTGATGTAGTAAGAGTACAGACGTTAATTCCAAAATTTACAGAAGAAACTCCAGATGAGTTTTTTGATAACTTTGAAAAAGTGGCTTTAGGTATGGGATGGCCAGAGGATAAATGGTCAGTCTTGTTACAGAGTGTTCTCATTGGTAAAGGAAGAAGTGCCTATTCAACCTTATCAGCTGATCAGTGTAAAGAGTACAAGGTCCTCAAACACAATGTGTTACAAGTTTACCAGATGACTTCTGAATATTACGATGAAAGATTCAGATCTTTGAGAAAGGATGACAAGATAATTTTCCTGGATTATGCCTACAAAGTAAGAAGATGTTTTAAACGATGGTTGGAGGTGGCTAAAGTTGAGTCTATGGACGAACTTGAAGTATTAGTGGTCTTAGAGCAATATCTAAGAGGAATTCTTGAACATATAAGAGCTTATTTGAGAGACAGAGAGAGGTGAAGAAACTTGATAAAGCTGCTACTCTAAGTGAGGACTATAACATAATATCCAACAAAAAGAATTATAATTTCAAGTACCAGAACCAACAATGCACAGGTTATAGGTCTCAGTCGAGTTTTAAGAACAGTACTGTGAGAAACCCCTCTAATAACTACACCAGTACAAAGTCAGGATATGCCCCTCAGCAATGGAATGTTAAACCTGCCCCTTCTAATCTATTCTCAAGACAGATGCAGAAAACTAATGTTGTTTGCTACAAGTGTGGAAGAGTAGTACATTATAGTTGAGATTGCTTCAAGGTACACCAGCAGATTAAGCCAGTTGGACAGGTGATAAGGGGTAACCAGGTAAAGCCAACTACGATGAACAGTGTAGAAAAAAGTGAAACGAGACAAGCAGAGTGTTCAGCAACCAGTGTAAATGTAACTTCCAGTAGTGAGTGGCTGAACAGTGAGGAGGCTTTTAAGCCATATATCTATGAAGATATGCAGACAACGCCCTCTTTCAGTGTACAGGTACCAGTGAAGATATTACGTGATACAGGAAGTAACCATAGTGTGGTAGTTCGTGGTGCTCACCCACAGTTGGAGAACTCACCGGAGATTCAGTTATTTTAAAGGGTATAGGAGGAGAGGAAGCAACTCATATATGCCGCTTGCGTATGTCATGTGAATTAGTGACAGGAAACATTGATTTTGCTGTAAAGGACTCACTAGCTATTGAAGGTGTGCATGTTTTACTGGGTAATGAAGTTGGTGGTGTTCCATTCACTCCTTGTCCTATAGTGACAGACAAACCATTAAGGCTTAGTCCTATGGTAGATTTAGAGAAGAAAAACCCCCACCTGTTTCCAAGTTGGGTAACTACCAGGAGTATGAAGAGAACTGAGCAGAGAAGTGAAGTAACTGAAGATTTACCTGCACCAGAAGGATCAAGTGAAAGATTTTTGAGCTTAGAAGAGCTATTCCAGGAAAGTGAAGGTTTCCCTATTGTTAGTAATGAAGAGATTTCAGAAGAAGAGGATCCTGTTGTTATTAAAGAGACTCTGAGTAGTCAAAGTGTTCCTGAATACAGTAGTGAAACTACAGAAGCAGAGTTAACAGATATTGAGAGTTCAGCCCTTGAAGTTGGTCAAGTGACTAGAGAGAAGCTAGTGGAACTGCAGAAGAGGGATACAACGTTGGCTAATCTGTTCTTCAGAGTTGTTGATCAAGAAGAGATGCAACAAACTTCTACCTGTTATTATCTAAAGGAAGGATTGCTAATGAGGAAGCATCGACCTGCAGACATACCAGGAAATGCTGAATGGGGTGAATATCATCAAATTTTGATTCCATATCCATTGAGGAAACAAGTTGCAAGTGGTAGCAGTATGCACAGGAAGACTGTTGAGAAGACATTTTTTTTCTGGCCTGGACTTCACAAGGATGTTAGCAAATTTTGCAGGGAGTGTCTACATGCCAGATAGCTGGAAAACCAAATGAAACAATTCAAAAGGCTCCCCTACAACCGATAGAAGTTAGAGGAGAACCCTTTAGCAAGGTGATTATAGATGTGGTTGGTCTGCTTCTGAAAACGAAGAAAGGACATGAATATCTATTAACATTAATGTGTCCAGTGACAAGATATCCTGATGCGATTCCTGTAAGAGGTATAAGTGCAAAGGTAATTGCTGAGAAGTTGGTGGAGTTTTTCTCCAAGTTTGGAATTCCAGAAATTATACAAAGTGATAGAGGAACGAACTTTACCTCAAAAATATTCCAGGATGTGATGAACTTGTTAGGTAGTGAAACAACAGTTATCAACTTATCATCCAGAGACTCAAGGAGCCTTGGAAAGGTTCCACCAGACTTTGAAAAGTGTGTTAACCAAGTACTGTAATGAATCAGGAAGAGAATGGGATGCTGGTTTACCTTTAATGTTATTTGAGGTTAGGAATGCTTATCAAGAAATATGGGATGTTCACCAAATGAAATGATTTTTGGTCGAGACATTAGAGGTCCATTGAAAATTCTTGCAGAGAACTGGGATGAAAATCAAGAGGAAGTCCAAGGAGGATATGTGAAGAACTTGAGGAAAAGGTTAAAAGAAATTAGAAAATCTCTTTAGAAAATTTGAAAACAAGCCAAGAGAAAATGAAAAGAAAGTATGATGCTAAAACTAAGCTAAGAAATTTTAGTGTTGGACAGCAAGTTCTAGTGTTCTTACCAGTGAAAAGGTTTCCCCTTAAAAATAAATTTCAAGGTCCTTATAGGATAACAGAAAAGTTAAGTGTTCGAACTTATGTGATTGAAACACCAGGAAGAAGAAAACGACAGAGGAAGATACATGTAAATCTTTTGAAACCCTACTTCTCAGAGACTAAAACTGAAACATGTCTATAACCAAACAACTTCATCTACAGAGGACGATGATGGCTACGAATTGGGAGCTGAAAACAAGATGAACAATTCTTCAATATTAGAAAATTTGGAAAATAAACTAAAACATCTGAGTGTTGAACAAAGCAAAGAATTAATTGAGATGATTCAAAATTTCCCTGAAATTTTTACAGATGTACCTAAGTGTACCAACTTGACAAAGCATGAGATAAAGATCAGAGAAGATGGAAAAGCCATTAAAAAAGAGCTTATCGTGTATCACCTTTTCATCGAGATGTTTTGAAAAAAGAAGTTGAATATTTATTGCAGCATGGATTAGCAGAACCCAGTTCAAGTCATTACAGTTCTCCTTGTGTGTTAGTGAAGAAACCAGATGGCTCATTTAGGATGTGTACTGATTATAGGAAACTGAATTCCATCAGTGTGGCTGACAATTATCCCTTACCTCTTATTGATCAATTACTTGATAATATTGGGCAAGCCAAATTTGTTTCAAAGATAGAAAAAATTGAAAGGATATTATCAAATTCCTAGAGTAGATGAGAATATTAAGTTGCTAGTTTTTCAGCCACTCCTTTTTGGACTGTATCAATACACTGTTTGCCGTTTGTTGTGTAATGACCTGCAACATTTTGGTGATGGATCAACTAATTGGATTAATTTAGGAGTAGTTCTGAATCCTTGATGAACCTGGGATTTATTCTAATACATGGGAAGAACATCTGAAGATTATTAAGGATTTGTGTCAAGAAATTTTGAGAAGCAGGACTAACAATCAACTTACAAAAAGTTCTGTTTTTGAAGGCAATTTTCAGCTATTTCAGTATCTAGGATTTGAAGTTGTAAATCATTCCTTTTATGAACTATTGATGCTTAAATGTAGAAAAGAAAGATTCTGGAAACATTATCAGATAACCCTTTCCTGCTACGATCTGGAAACAGCTACAAAGATTTTTGGACATGGCTGGATTTTATCGCCATGATTCTGTCCAAATTTCTTAACCGTCTAGCTCCCTTAACTGTTTTAACCAGTCCTAAAATGAAAGTTTGATTGGACTGACAGAATGTTTGTCAGAATCATTTGAGAAGGTTAAAATGACATATTAACTTTAAGACCAGTGTTTCAAGCTCAGACTTCAATAAAAGTTCGTGATACAACTTGATGCATCATGACTGTGAAATGGAGCTGTTCTACTTCAAGAAGATGACAAGTTAAAATCTTCCATCCAGTATGTTTCATATAATTCAAAGTTGAAAAGCACCAGAAAACTTACTCAACAATTGAAAAAGAAACATTAGCATTAATCACAGCATTGAAAAAGTTTGAAGTGTATGTGAACCGACCTCAAATGAAGAAATTTTAGTGTTGTCGGATCTCTCTCTCTCTCTCATTCATCAATAAGATGAAAATAATATGAGACTGACCAGGTGGTCTTTATATATATAACCGTATAATGTATAGTGTTAAATATATTCAGGAAAGATAATGTCATAGCAGATTATTTATCCCGTTGTGAATCGTTGGATTCAAACCCGGGATAAGTAATCTTCTGTGACGGGGAACCCTGGAATCATGATATTGCCTTTGCTATCCCGTATATCCTCCTATAATTTTGACATATATTTTTTCATGTGTTATCAATGATAATGATTGTTGAAGTATCAAATTTAGTTTCGCATCAGATCTCAAAACTACTAATGATAACAACACCTTCTTAGAATTGTTAATACAATTTTAGTAGTAACTTAATTTGGAACCGAATATCTTTCTTGGGAAGAAAGTAGTATGTGAACACGTGTGTGTCCACATGAAACTTGTTTCATTTCAGTTGTCATCAGTTCAGATAAGAGTGAGCCACAGTTTTAGGTTAGCGATGACAGGTTTGCAAAACAAACGCATGATTCGTCCCATACAAAATCGAGACGAATGTGATTTCATGTTGTTACATGCGTTGTTCGAGTCAATATATGCCACTTGGAGAAAGAATACGTGTCCTGATCAATTACGTCATGTTTTGTAAGATTATATATATCAAAACGTTTTGCTGGGATGACGTAACTTTCTTTTTAATGAGTTCTCCATTGTCTCTCGCTGCCAAAATATTTATAGTGACGTGACTTCCTGTTCTAGAACTTTTGTATCTCATAGAAAAAATGCTTTAATGACATCATGTAATTGTTTCAAAGATTACTGGAATCCTAAAATTTGTTTCATTCTGATTTCTGAGACCAGTCGATTTGGTTCCATCTCTCTCTCTCTCTCTCTCTCTCATTTTCCTGATTAGGAAGATTACTTTTAACATAATTTTTGTTAGTGATTGTCACTTTTAACATTAACTTTTGAGATCTGAATTTAGCAAAGTTATTTAGTTGCAGTCAGTAATATTTTTGGTAAAAACTTGTGTATTTAGTTAATCAGCTGCAGTAATCTAATTTACTTGAGTGAGAGTCACAAGTTGTGTAAGGTAACGTGAAATTTTGTTATTGATACCATGGTATGATAAAGTTAGTGTTAGTTTGTTATGATAAGTTAGGAAAATTTTGAACAAGTGAAATCATTATTGATAAATCTTACGTGTATTTTTGTGTGTATTTCTATTTACAGTTTCTTTATGTTTTAACATTTTTTATTTTGTGATGTAACATTTATTTACATAGCATTGTAAATATTTCTTGGTAATTTAACATTGCATACTTAATTTATCATTGCATACTTAATTTAACATTGCATATTTTGATTTCATTTATTGAGATTTTCTTTTAAATCTTGATAATTCTTGATAGTTTAAATTTTGCTTGATTAATTTAAATTCCTGATAAAGTTTTATGTGAATTAGTTTTGTTTCATAATTTAATTCAAGAATTGATTGAGTGTTGTGTTATTTTCGGTAATAGTAAATTTTTCAGATTGTGAATTCTAATTAATTGTGAATTTTAATTATAAACTTTGAATCTGAAAATAAATTTTTGTATTTAACATTTTTAGAAAAACAGTGTTTCATTTATTGATCACCAGTGAATAAGATTGATTGTGTGTGCATAAGGCAAAGTGATAAACAAGTTTTGTTCTTTTAGTTTTGCTAAAGTGAATTAAGACCAGAAACAGTTAGAGTTTTTAATGGAGTGATGCCCTTTTACTCTAGAAGATTTCTAGTTTAATTTTTGATATCTCAGACAATATTCTGATGAACTTAGTTTGATTTTTAAGTGATTGATAAATAAGTTTTTTCTTAAAGGATCACTGTTACCTTTTAGAGTACTCAGTTGGAAAAATTAATGTTATGAGAGTTCAGGTATCTGGCTGAAGTTCAGGTATATTTTTGAATTTTGAGATTAGTTGTGATTCTAACCAGGTACTTGATACAATCGCTGACAATACATATACATTAAGCATAGTCTATAGAAACATTTTTGCTCTGGAGTGAGTTGTAATTTTCAACCTTATGGTATATTTTAGTGAGGAAAATTTCTTGTGGTCCTTGGGACACGCTGCACCTGCTTCAATGTTGTCATGAGAGAGAAGAGATGGAAGTTCCTCCTTCCTCTTTCTCTTTCCTTCATTCTCTCTCTCTCTCTCTCTCTCTCTATCGCAAAGCTTTACTGTTCCATTCTGTTAAAATTTCCAGAGCTGAATGAATGCCCGCCGTTAAAGAGATGATATTTTTGAACTGTTCGGTAGAAAATGATGGTTGAGGGAGGTTTGTGGTAGGGAGGTGGGAGGGGTTGCTTAAGGAGGGATGGGGGGCTTACAGGGGATGCCAATTAATTCCAGGCCCAAATCTCCACTGTCTTCCAGGCAAAGCCTTGCGTTTAGTGTATCTCTAATTTGAAATGAATTGGATGTAGTTAAATGGCCCTGCTCTGCATTTCTGTCAACAATTATCTGACCGTTGTAACGTTAAGTTGTTTCATCATAACGCTGTAAAATCTAACCTTTTTTGTTATATGGGCTATGATATATATATATATATATATATATATATATATATATATATATATATATATATATATATATATATATATATATATATATATATATATAGTATGTATGTGTGTAGTATACATTATTTTAAGGACGTGCGAATATGTTCATTCTCAGTGCTAACTCCAACCTGTGGTTAATCCTGAAATTGTAGCACCTTTTGGATTAGAGGATTAAATGCCTATCAAAAGGATGGGAAGCATGTTTAGGTATTATCTAGAGTCCCTCACATGCACAAAGCAAACTTGGACTCAAACTTATCCCCTCCCTCTCCCCCTTCCCCCCACCACGCCACCTCATCCCTCCCTCCAAGTTCAGACCCACCAAAATGCCCAACATTTTTTTTTATTGTCATTTTTGATAATACTTCTTGTTATCACGTCTGTTTTATTATTAGAATGATTCCTGAAGCATTTTGTAGCATACTTTGTATTGAGAGAGAGTGAGAGAGAGAGATAGAGAAAAGAAGAGAAAGAGAGAGAGATTATTCCTGAAACTGAATCAGTCCTATAAGTGTTCTCCCAATTCAAATTCTGACATAGGAAATGTTTATGACTGAGAATATATACCATATAGGCCTATGTATGAATGCATGTATGTTTGTATGTATGTATGCATGTATGTATGCATGTATGTGTATGTATATATATATATATGGCTGCATGAAACCTCATTCCCTAGCAACATAACTAGAATAGATTATATATATATATATATATATATATATATATATATATATATATATATATATATATATATATATATATATATATATATATATATATATATATATTCAGAAAATATGGCTGCTACAATTTTAAAAGGACACATATATGCATTTCATAGCTTCAATGCTTTAAGATGTGATGAAAGAATTTTTGGAGTCAGATGGTACTGACAGAGACTCAGTTGTAAAATCTTTGTGTTCAGCAAATAGTTTGATTCCTCAGCTATCTGCGTTGCAATATTGTCAGGTGATCTTCGAAGTGTTATGTATATTCGTGAGTACGTGCGTTAATTTGATCTAGATTATGCCAAAATCTGCCCTAAAAGTGAGTTTGATCGTTCATTAACGTGATAGAACTGCAGTTGTCTAGACGTAGCTTTGGAGAGGATCCAGGCTTTGAATCGGCAGATAAGGTAGAGTTTGAAATCTCTGTTTTTATGGGAGAAAATTGAACTTGTGATTTTTACCATGATTTTCTAATCATTATGAACTTTTGAACTGGTGTGGGAGATTTAATATGAATATTCATACCTCTTTTATATTATTTTTTGTTATGTTACGTTTGCCATATCTTGGCTATGCATTTTACACTTTCCATTATTGTGTTTTGCATTTCATATATTTTTTGGGAGTTTTCTATCATGTTTAATTCTTCCGACAGATGTCTGTGGACAGTGTGGTGGACTGGACTGTTTCGAATAACATGTGGTAGACTGTTTTTTTGACATGACTTTAGTTATTGATTTGGGGAGTATGTGTGAGTTTGGATATTTTCAGGCTATTAGCCATAGTGAGACTTCTTTAATCAGAAGTGTTTTGCAGTTTAGAGTTTAGTTATCTGACTCGATAATTCATTTATTATGCATTTTAATCTTTGCTTTGTTTTATTCATTTCTTGTTGGGTTATTTGAATAATAAACCTATTTTTGTAGAAACTATTGCGTTTCTTTAAATAGTCCATTTAATTGATTTGGTGAGAATGAGTGAGATTCGGGTGGGTGAACTTGAGAAAATGGTGAGAGAGAGAGAGAGAGAGAGAGAGAGAGAGAGAGAGAGAGAGAGAGAAAAAAAGATGAAAAATAGTTATGTTGCCGTGAGCGAACGTTCATACGCCTTTTTCCTGAAGAAAGATTGTTGGAGCACGTTACGTACACCTTCAAAAAGTGTTAATTCTGTTTCCTTGTAACAGAGTTTAAATGGTGGCAGCGGTGTCTTTTGATTTTAAATGGTGGCAGCATGATTTTAATGTCTTTAATGATGGCGAAAGAGGGAGATTGCTAATAGACTAATTGGTAACGTTGATGCCCAAGGCATAGCGACTTCACCTAAGAGCTAAGGCGAGGTCAGTGTTGAATGACTGAGTGGGTCGTGATTACGTGTGAAACACGGGGATTACCTTTCCTCTTTTTTTTTCCGTTTCTATTCGAGTACTGGGAGTGGGGAGTTGTGAAATAGATCTGGATGATCTCTAGAGCAATTTTGGGGTTAACAAAATACCCAAATAAGTGTGAATAGTGGCGATTGTGAGTTAATTACGCAAAGTGATGATTCAACAAGAAACGCTGGTTTTTTTTTGCTTCGTCTTCGAGAATGGGTGACGTCACAGGTTAGCAAGTAGAGTGATAGGTGCTCCGTTTTCTGTTTCAAAATTGGTAAGTACCCCATTCTCGTAAGTTGCGAACGAACGCCGTTTTCTGTTCTTCTTTTTTAGAGGGTAACTTTTACCTTTCTCTAGTGTTCTTTTTGGTTTCTCTTTTATGTTGTTACGCTCAGGGCGTGTGATTACTCACACAAAATGCCGGACGATGCAGCAAGCACATCCCAATCAATTGTGGTGCATAAAGTGACGAGAACATTTGTGGGGAATTACAAATTTTAAAGGGTTAGTTGATGGAAAGCCAACCCAAAATATAGAAACTTTCATTGAGTCAGTGAACAATTATCTGAATTCCAAGAAAATTACGAATGGCGCTGAAGCTTTAACAGAGGCTAAATCATTTCTGGATTTAGATAAAGGAGATATTGGGAAACGAGCACGCAGTTTCGGGTTCAGAAGGTGTAAAACTTGGAATGAACTGCAGAAATTTCTACGAGCTACTTATGGCGGAGTTCAACGTGAATGCGCAGTTCGAATTTGCGAGAGTTTCTCAAAATAAAGAAGGGCAATGATTCACTAGTCACATACAGTGCGAATTTATTTGATGCAGTAGTTGAGTTAAAGAAATCTATAACAGGTTCTCCATGGGTAACTGGAAATAATATCTCCTTAGATAATTTTGAAAGATTGTTACACTTTGCTTGCCTTTTAACGTCGGTCCCAGATGTAATTGTAGATAGTTTTGATAAGAGAATTGATCAGGATACAGATGAATCCTTTTTGTTTGCACAGATTAACAAAAATCTATCAAAATGCCCGACACTGGACAGTAGTTTTGTACAGGGAGGTGCAAAAATGTCAGCTGCGGTTTCCAAACCACAGAATAATGATAGTCGCTCGCATTCGGGAAATGATGCAACAGCGAAAGACATGTGCACGAGTAGAATCGAAGAAAATTCCAGAGAGATCAGTCACAACGATACGTTGTTTTAATTGTGATAAAATAGGCCATAGTAAATCAAATTGCAGAGTGAGATATTGTTCAGTTTGCAAATCTTCAGATCATGGATGGAGATTTTGCCCAGCCACGAAGAATAGAGATTATTCAGGGAAGTCACGGGGAGGTTTTTCTAGATATGACAGGAGAATTCCACATGATGCAAGTTCTAGATACACAAAGGAACAGCAGAATTTTCACAAGATAAGTTCGAAAACGGACACAGGATAATGACTAATCAGGTCTTAGAGTCACTAGAACCTAGGCCGATTGTACGTGGATTCTCTAATGGCAATGAAATTTTTATTTTCATTGATTCTGGTAGCTCAGTTAACTTAGTAAATGCTGACCTTTTTCACTCGAGGTTTCCAGAGTGCAAATTAGTCCCTTCTAGTGAGACAGTGTGTGATGTACAAGCGAGGAAACTGAATATTTTAGGTTCGTCATTTCTTACGCTTTGTATCGGTGGAAAGACAATAGTAGAATCATTTTTGGTCATAGAAGGATTAGCCTTAGGTGAAATGGTTTTGCTAGGACACCCTTCTTGTATGCGACATAACATCAACATTCTTACGGGAGTTCAGGGGATTACAATAGGTGAGTCAGGTTGTTTTGTTCCATATATACACAGGAAAAAAAACTTGTGAGAAACCTAAGACACAGTCTGAGACATGTGTAACACAGTCATTAGAGAGTGAAGATATTCCGCAAAGATCTTTCAAAGGATTTTTGTTGGAAGATATTGAATTGCAACCGCGAGTTCCTACATTAGTTAAAGTGTCGCTGAAAGAGAAAAATTTTCCTTCTCAAGTGTGCGTTGTTGAGGGAACCGAGAAATTCAAAGACGTTGTGAGTACGGTGTCAGTGAATGAAATTTCAGTCGCAGGCGTGACTTCAGTAGAATTAGTTAGCTATCAAGACTCAGTGAAAAAATATATCAAGGGTACTTATGTAATTGATTTTGAAGAGTTTAATGAAGAGCATAAATTAGTGAGTTTTTGTGGAGACGGGAATATGTTTCCTAACGAGGAGCAACAGTTCCGAAGTCAGGTTCTACATGAACATTTGGCTAAAGTTGATTATCCTGAATATTCAGATAAAGTAGAGAAAGTGTTGAAAGAATATCTAGATATCATTGCTTTGAAGGAGATAAATTAGGAGTTACAGATGTTTTAGAACATTCAATCCGCCTAGAAAAGGGACAAATCCCATATATATTCCAGCATATCGAATTCCTTTTAAGATCAGAGAAGAAGTAGAAAAAGAAGTTCAGAAGTGGGAGTCGGAAGGCATTATTAGACCGTCCAATTCTCCGTTTAATTTTCCTTTGCTTGCAGTTCCTAAGAAAGACGGTAGTATCAGAGTTTGTGTAGATTTTCGTAAATTGAATGAAAAAACATGCCCAGATAGATATCCGGTAGCTTGTTTGCCTGATTTGTTTGTTGAGATCGGTGGCAAGAATATATATTCATCTATAGATCTTATGCAAGGGTTTTTTACAGGTTCCCCTTTGTGAGAGTAGCCGTAAATATACAGCATTTTCGGTACCAAAGGGACATTACGAGTTTAATAGGATGCCTTTTGGATTACAAGGGTCCCCAATAACATTTACTAGACTGGTTAACACAGTACTTCATGGCTTGTTAGGAAAGTCGGTGTTTGTGTACATGGATGACATTCTCATATGCACAGATACAATTGAAGAACATCTAAAGGTGTTAAAAGAAGTCCTCAAGCGATTACGGTTCGCTGGGTTAAAGGTCAAATTGGCCAAATGTGAGTTTCTGAAGAGAAAAATTGTCTATTTAGGACATGTTATCTCTAAAGAGGGAGTTAGAGTGAATGATGAGAAAGTTAAAGCCATTGTGAATTTTCCAGTTCCCAAAACCAGGAAACAGATTCGTTCGTTCCTAGGTATGTCGGGTTTCTTTCGCCGTTTTGTGCGGAATTTTTCTACAATAGCGTCTCCATTGACAGATTTGTTACGAGAAGACGTTAAGTTTGTTTGGGGTGATAGTCAACAATTAGCTTTTGAGAAGCTTAAGAACGCTTTGGTGAACCCACCAGTTTTGAAGTTTCCAGATTTTAGTCAACCGTTCACCTTAGTGACTGACGCGAGTCAGGAAGGTATAGGTGCGTGTTTGATGCAGAAATTTGAGGGAAAATTACACCCAATTGCTTTTTATAGCAGAAAGTTCAAAACGCGTGGTAGTAACGAAAGGCTGATGTCAGTTGTGGACAAGGAGGCTTTCGCAGTCGTCTCTAGCCTTGTTCATTTTAAGATGTTGTTGTTGGGAAATAAAGTTGAGATTTTTACAGATCATCAACCGTTGTTAGAGCTTTTTAATAAGCCAAATTTGTCGCCCAAGAGAGCACGTTGGTTCCTAACATTGAGAGATTTTGATGCAAACCTCAAATACATTGAAGGTAAGCATAATGTAGTTGCAGATGCATTGAGCAGATATTTTCCGGTCGAGGATGAGGAAATACACACCGAATCCTGTGTGGGAGAAGAGAGTAAATATTTGGTGTCTAATGTCTCTGATATTAGTAGTTTTGAGAGATCGCATGTAGAGGACATACACGTTCCTACAGTGCATACTTCGGGGAGAAATAGTGAGTCGGCAGTCTCGGGAGAGATTGTTATTCGTGATAGTGAGAGTAACGCAGTGTGTTATATTACGGGTGAAAATGTCACTTGGGACATAGGCTTGCTGGAACAAAAGCAAGATGAAGATAAATTGTTGTCAGATGCTAAGGCATTTCTTAAGGGAGTTTCACCGAAGAAAGGGTATAAGTTGCCTTTTTCTGGTCTAGAGTTGGAGAATAATTTATTGGTGAGGAAAGTTAAGTATAACTTGCGAAGTACTCGAAGCATGGGTGAGATTACACAAATCATCGTGCCAGAGAGTCTAGTACCACAAGTTCTAGACATTGTACATTGTAAATTTGGTTCTCCTCATTTGGGTGTAGACAAGACGTATGAAAACGTCAGGTCAAAGTTCTTTTGGAAAAATATGTTTTCCGCAGTAGAAGCCTTTGTGAAGAAGTGCGCTATTTGCAATGCGAATAAGCCAGCGACGACAGTGTCGTGTCGTTTGGGTTCATATCCCATACCACATAGGCCGTTTCAGAGAGTGCATATGGATATTCTGGGTAACTTCTCAGAGTCCGCTTATGGTTATAGACATTTATTAGTAGTTGTTGATGAGTTGACTCGCTTTGTCGAGATTTTCCCACTGAAATACAAATCAGCTGAGGAAGTTGCTATAGCGTTCTTTAAGGGGATAATTTGTCGATATGGTGTTCCAGAATGTCTGATCACAGACAATGGTAGGGAGTTTATTAATAAGACTTTAGACGGTCTTGCTAATTTGTTGGGGATAAAGAAAGTATCTATAATCCCGTATAGACCTGAAGCAAATGGGTTGTGTGAGAGGGCGAATCGGAAAGTAATCGAAGCTTTGCGCATGACGGTGGGTGGTTCCGATACACATTGGGACAGATCTTTGGATGAAGTGCGATATAGTATCAATACTATGATGAATGACACAATTAAGATATCTCCAGCAGAAGCTTTGTATGGATACAAGTTGAAAGGACCTTTTGATTTGTTACCAGAGTGTGTTCAGGGTGATGTTACGGTCACTTCGTTGATAAATACAGCGCGAGAAAGATTTGCACGTATCAGTAAAGAACTTGAACTTAGTTCGCGTGCAATGGTAGAGAAAAGTAACGCGAAATCGAGGGGAGTAGCTTTTTCGATGGGTGATAGAGTGTTTGTTAAAGTGAATGTTCGGAATGATCTGAATTATAAATTAAGTCCGAAGTTCCACGGACCTTTTGAGATTGTAGAGATCAAAAGAGGGAATAGATTTGTAGTTAAAGATGTAAACACTGGAGTGACGAAATTGACCCATATTTCGAAGTTAAAGAAAGTTGGGATGTAATGGAACGTTTGTATATAGTTAGAGGGATAAATGGGTTGATGTTTGTATATATATGATATTTTTTTTTTTTTTTGTCTCTTGTTCATTTTGGATGTTGAAGTTCTTAATCATTTGTTTTCGAATGATTTTAGAAGTTGAGACATGGGCTAATTTCATACGAGATTTGACCCGTGTGTTAGTGTGTTATTGTGTTATGATGTATTTTATCATCTGACGCAATGTGTGTTTGTTTAGGATTTTTTTTTTTGGGGAGGTACTTAGTATATCGGACCGAACAAGTCTGATCTTTTTTTCGAGGTTGGGAGATCGTATTTGAGTATTTGGATTTTTTTCCAGTTTCTTTTTTTTTAAATAAAGGGAGCTGTATTGTGAGTAGATTGTAATTGTTAAGATCATGGGAGCGATTGCCATTACGTCAATTGCTATTTTGTTGAGAGTTAGTCAGGTGTTGCGAAATATTTGCTAACCAGAGTAGAACTTTCATGTCTTTTACGAGATATGATACCTTTTTTCTGTTTGGATAGAATTTTTTTTTTTTTTTCTGTTGTGAGTTCCGTTTTTGTGTGAGTTCCGTAATAGTGAATAGTGAGTTGACTGTGATTATTCTGAGATACAAACTTGGAATTAGTTCACATTGTGAGTGTTTGATTTTTGCATTAGTAGTTTTGTTTGGTTCAGTAACATGAAACCTTTTTGTTATTAGACCTTTTTCGAGTGTTTTGGGAGACTCAGTAGTGACATGGGATAGATTAGAGACCATGTTCATTTTGGGAGATCAATGTCAAGGTTCAGGAGTTGATTATAAGACAGTTGTACTTTAGTTAGAGAGAGTGTGTGTGTGACAGTAGTATTTTCCAGTTGCGAGTTTTGTCTGTGGGTGGTTGTGAATTATCATTAGTTCATGGACAGACTCCGACAGAATGTGACTTTAGACAGTTCCTGCGAGATTACCACATTGAGTCCACCAGTACTCTTCCTGCTGTGTTTTTGCAAGGAGTATGCAGTTACAATGATGTGCCAGAGCAACAAGTCGACGACATTCGTTCTTCAAGGGTCCAAGCTGTTTGATGCATCCTGCAGAATGATGTCTACGGAATTTCTCGTACTTAGCCGTGCTGTATTCAACAGTTCCGAGAAGATAATTATGCGTCATACGCATAACGAGCATTTGGTAGTGGAGGTACCTACAACCAAGGTGCCAATGACGGTTCCACCGTTGGAAGACATTGACGATTCCGTGATGTTCCAGTATCAGGAATATATTATGCCGACAATTTTAATTGTCTTAATAGCTATTTTACTGATAATTCTTGTTGTGGGGGTAGTAAAGCTCATTCGTGTTTGTAAGATTACATGTAAAGGCTCTAAGAACTCAACCCCAGTGACTTTGGAAGTGCGTCATGAGAGCAGTCCTTAAAGCTGCAGTGCAGTAGACATTGCTAATTGAGCATAGTCCTATTCTGTTATGTTTTATACATATGCTTTTGTTTTAGTTTGCCGTTAAGGAGAGCGAGACGCTCTTATGTGGTGGCCGAGCTCTATTTCAGAAAATATGGCTGCTACAAGTTTTAAAGGACACATATATGCATTTCATAGCTTCAATGCTTTAAGATGTGATGAAAGAATTTATGGAGTCAGATGGAAGTAGGTCGAGAGACTCGAGGTAAAATCTTTGTGTTCAGCAAATAGTTTGATTCTCAGCAATATTGCCAGTCAGGTGATCTTCCGAAGTGTTATGTATATTCGTGAGTACGTGCGTTAATTTGATCTAGATTACGCCAAAATCTGCCCTAAAAGTGAGTTTGATCGTTCATTAACGTGATAGAACTGCAGTTGTCTAGACGTAGCTTTGGAGAGGATCCAGGCTTTGAACGGCAGATAAGGTAGACTTTGAAATCTCTGTTTTTATGGGAGAAAATTGAACTTGTGATTTTTTACCATGATTTTCTAATCATTATGAACTTTTGAACTGGTGTGGGAGATTTAATATGAATATTCATACCTCTTTTATATTATTGTTTTGTCATGTTACGTTTGCCATATCTTGGCTATGCATTTTACACTTTCCATTATTGTGTTTTGCATTTCATATATTTTTGGGAGTTTTTTATCATGTTTTGATTCTTCCGACAGATGTCTGTGGACAGATGTCGGTGGACAGTGTGGACTGTTTCAATAACATGTGGTAGACTGTTTTTTGACATGACTAAGTATTGATTTGGGGAGTATGTGTGAGTTTGGATATTTTCAGGCTATTAGCCATAGTGAGACTTCTTTAATTAGAAGTGTTTTGCAGTTCAGAGTTTAGTTATTTAACTCGATATTTCATTTATTATGCATTTTAATCTTTGCTTTGTTTTATTCATTTCTTGTTGGGTTATTTGAATAATAAACCTATTTTTGTAGAAACTATTGCGTTTCTTTAAATGGTCCATTTAATTGATTTGGTGAGAATGAGCGAGATTCGGGTGGGTGAACTTCGGAAAACGATGAGAGAGAGAGAGAGAGGCGATACACAGAGAGAGAGAGAGGTGATACACGGTGAGAGAGAGAGAGAGAGAGAGAGAGAGAGAGAGAGAGAATAGAAAAAGAGGAGAAAAATAGATGTAAGTGTTGCCGTGAGCGAACGTTCATACGCCTCCGTTTCATGAATAAAGATCGTTGGAGCACGTTACGTACACCTTCAAAAAGGTGTTAATTCTGTCCTCGTTACATATATATATATATATATATATTATATATATATATATATATATATTATATATATATATATATATATATATATATATATATATATATATATATATATATATATATATATATATACATATATATATAGAGACCTTGTGTAAAGGTCTCTATAAATTCATTTATATCAGGCAGGTAATCAGTCAGCAAAAACATCCAGTTATTCAGTATTGAATTAAAGTAGTGGATATTTCAGTACATATCCATATATTAGGCTAAGACGATCTTAAAACTTTGTCCTCCCTTTCCAACCTCCTGTGAAAAGTAGAATATATATTTTTTTAGGATTGGTATTACGAAAACACATAATTTTTGTTCTTTTCCTGTGCAAACATTGGATGAAATTTCCATGAAATTTATTACCTAGCACCTTATCTCAAACGGATAGACGGAAAAAGTGTAATAAATAGATCATTTGTGGAAAGGAAATAATGACTTTAGTGAGATAATTATAAACTACAACAATAACAACAACAATAGAAAGTTGTTTAAGAGATTTTTTAAACTTTTGGTTTTTACGCAACTGTATTTGAAAGATAAATGTTTAAGGATAAATATTTTTTTATATAAATATAGTTATTGCAATGGGGTGGGGAAGGCCCCTCCTAATACAACAAGACCGTTATTGAATTGTTCCCTTAGTATGATTATTGAGGCAAAAAAACAAAAAAAAAAACATAGCTACTTTGCTTATTCTCATTTATCTTTACTCTGCAAAAGGGTAACCGCCCCATAACATCACAAAATACAATTTAAATATGTAATGGATTCTCCCTATATTTTATATAAAAGTGTACAAATCAAATAGTGTAAGAACTGGCAAAATTTCTGTGAATGAGATATCATGTCATGAATTGGAATTCTTGATAGTAAAATGAGAAAATTAGCTCTTATAATTACCAAATGTGAAATTTCACAAAAGGACTTAATAGGTAAATATATGGGATTTTGAAATACACTGTTAGTATATCTAAGGTTAATCAGTAGGCAAACATTTTCCTATTTGGTGTATCAAACTTGAATGACTACTTAAAAGTAAGAAACTGGAAATAACCTTACTTTCTATATTTATTAGGGAACAACTGTTGTTTTTCATAAACATGGAGTTCTTTGTGATAGGTAGCCAACTTTACGACCTGAGGCCCTCTGGGACTAAATGGGTAGAAGTCATACAAAGTCCACCTATAAGAGGATAAAATAAAGCAATCATTAAATGGTGAATAAAATGATAATGAATCACCAAATTTTTATCCAGCCGTTTAATATAAATTAAAATTATACAAATAAAAACAAATCTTTTAGTATAAAATATTAGTTAAAAAAAAAATTTCACATTTTGTTTTAATTAGAAGATGGTATCTCATTTAATATAAAGCACTTATGTTAAAGCAAATTACCTCATGACTTTCAGAGTCAACAACTCACTCACCATAGGAACTAAAATGAGATGGTAGATACTTGATCTAGCATTTTTAAGTAAGAAGATATTGCTGAAAATAATGAAAATTTTACATATGAACAAGAAATAAGTATAAGGAAAAGATTATGTTATTAATATATATTTCACGTATTTAGAAAATTCGTCCCTCCAGCCCGTTAGCTAGGAAATCAAATTTAATGGTGGCTGGAGGAGATCCCGCTAGGTGGGGGAACAAATGTAGGCATCTTAACCCCAGCATCATATGACTTTTGGGGACACAAAGCCTTTAGGGAAGAAAGATCAGTCAGGGCCGTAATTGGGCTGCTATGCTGACCCTTAGTAGTCTTAACTATAAGACCTATTTCCCTTCGACCTTTGTGCTGGTTGTTATTGCTCCTTCCAAATCGACCAATGTCCTGTGCCCAGCCCTAGAAATCGAATGGGGACGCCTCTTTCACAGACCACAACAGCGCTAATCTGGTGCTGTTCTTCCTGTTACATTGGCCATGTGTTGGGACATCTGCAGCCGGAATTCAGCTTTTGCAAGTGAGCTTCATGCACAGATGCAATAAGGTACGTCTTGAAGTTGCAAGTAATGCCAGTGCTCTTTTCCTTCTCATGAATTTCTCTCCATTTTCCATATTTCCAACTTTTCATTCTTCCAAAATAAAGCCCCTTTGTTTCCCACAGCCTAGTACGCACATTTGCCCTCATGACTTGTTCCAAGCTGAAATTAAATTTGCTCTGTGATAATAATTAGAGCATTCCCACCATAGTATTACCATGTGCTACTTAAATCTAATTGACAATTTCCTCTATTGTGAGTAAGTAATTTCATGTGGGAGAAGTCCATATATCTGAATGCTAACCTACAATTCTTTTCCAGAATCCTGTTATCTGGCTCTTCGGGTTTTCTGCCCCTGCCCTTGTGAACCAAAATGCCTTAGATGTTTAAATACCATCTTGCTATGTGCAAGACTCTTCTGACCACCAGCAGTCACGTTGTGCTAAAATCTATTATTTATCAGCCATTCTCAGCAACAGTGGTTTCTTTCAGGGCTGTAACCCTTCTCAGATTTGTTTATTTGCTACATATAGTCTTACTTTTATTGCACATTGCATGTGCCTTTTTGCTGCTCAGTCAGCCATTTCATATTAATTTTCTGATTGCTCAGCTTGTAAATAAATTCAATTTAAAGTTATCTGACTGGTTTGAAAGGCGAACTTCCCATGCCCTGTTAAATAGATGTAATATCAAGGCAAGTCATCTTAGTAATTACATTTATTGCTTATGCTCAGAGCTCTAGGTGTTGGCCCCTAAAGCAAATTACATTCAAAATCCAATTTAACTCTTCCAACCGGCTCCAGAACGTAACAGTGTCGGCCTCGCCAGGTCTTAGTCAATTAGTAACGATAATTAGCTTTGCTTTACTAGACTAAGAAGGTAGATGAACCGAGAAATAACATAATTCATAAAATAATTCGATTCCATTATTTGCAAGGCAAAAGATAAAGGGTGATAGAACCAAAGCTAAAGATAACAAGGCGAGGGTTATTATTACAATTTTTGTAATATTAAGGATACGTTAGGAACAGATAGGGAAGAAGTGTTTTAAAAAGAAGTGATTTGTAGCTATTGTTTTTAGTTATATCCAGGGGCGTCATTTAGAGGGGGGCTGGGCAGGGCAACTGCCACCCCAAGACTCAAATTTGCCCCCAGGCCTCAACTTGGCCTCCTCACCCCACCAAACCCCAAGAAGTAACAGCAGCTGGTTTTCCATTATTCCTACCGAAATTCAAATGTGTCATCACATTAAGTTATATCTGTCAATCTATCTATTTTTTGTGCTTCAAAAAGCACATACAATAGCTCAAAAAAAAACTCCAGGTGATTAGGCTCGCTTCGCTCGCCAAACCGCCTTCGCCGCCGCCCCCGCCCACATTCAAAAATCTGAAATGACGCCCCTGGTTATATCATATGATAAAGGCCAGAGCGCCAAAAAAGTTCTGAGTTAGCGACGCAGAACAACTGCCCCTGAAATTTCGAGTTGTGAAAGCAGAGTAGCAGCGGTGTTGGGATCCCAGAAGACTGATATTTAAGGAGTAGGAAGTGCTATACCAGGGATTTATTGCATGTGTTAGCCGTAAACAGTTAACTAAATGTGTTGTTCGAAAACAGTTACGGCAGTCGGCAGAGGAAGTGTACAGTTCCTGTGTTAGTGAAGTGTACTTCGAAAATTCGTGCTAGTTAAAATAAGTGTGACAACGCCTAGCAGCTCGGCGCATGCGCGTTCCATCGTCTCACTCCCACAATTCCATGACCGCCATATCCAGTTCAGATTTACATTTAATGTTTTAAATAAAGTAAAGGCATTATTAATGTTTTAAGTTAAATAATTCGATTCTGCATATCAGCACCAATAATTCGGTCAGAAAAGTTTAGTATTCTTTTCCTTAAATTTTAAATCACAGATCGATTGTTGTACCAAGTGATTGTTATCATCAGTAGCCATCAACTGTTTCTCTCCCGGGCATTCCGTTCCACTTCTCATCGTTCATTCACCGAACGAAATTCCGTTTCTTTTCACATAACGTAAAACCCTAACGTAAAACCTAACGAAATATTTTTATAGTAATTTGAAAACCCTTTCCACCATATAACTTGTCATAACAGGAGCTAGGTATCAAATTATGTAAATGTCAAAAGTAAAGGAAAAAAAAGTAACTTAGCATAATTTTTCAAAATGTAATTTATTATAATGATGAATTAGAGTAAATTAAATAACATAAAGAATACGTTCCAATACAAATACGCTCTGAGAGAGAGAGAGAGAGAGAGAGAGAGAGAGAGAGAGAGAGAGAGAGAAGTTAAGTATATTTTAGTTTTGCAGACCACTGAGCTGATTAACAGCTCTCCTAGGGCTGGCCCGAAGGATTAGACTTATTTTACGTGGCTAAGAACCAATTGGTTAAGCAACAGGACCTACAACTTATTGTGGAATCCGAGACCACATTATAGCGAGAAATGAATTTCTATCACCAGAAATAAATTCCTCTAACTCTTCATCAGCTGGCCGAGAGAGAGAGAGAGAGAGAGAGAGAGAGAGAGAGAGAGAGAGAGAGAGAGAACTCTAATATTCTTTGTCATCACCCAAGAAAGTTAACAAGGGTATAGTGATAATAATAAAGCCAAATGCAATAACCTTTTTTTGTTTTCATTTATACCCAAACCTTTGATCTTTTTAGATCCCCATCAATTCTTCCTTTTACACATTTAGATATATTACGCGGACTTGTATACGTGAACGTGTTCATTGTAATTGTCTCCAATATCTATTTTCACATTAAGTGCTTCAGCCAGCGGAGTGAGCTCTCGTGCGTTTCGAAAAAGAATGTACAACCATTTAATAACAGTTATCAAGTGTAGTGCACGAATGAGTTTCCATTATCCAAGACTTGCGTATACCACCAGCACCAAATCGCAAATTCAGTGCAGCCCCAAACCCTTTCTTTCCTCATGTCAAGAAGCAACCTTCCTTTCCTCATGCCAAGGAGCAGCCACTAGTTCTTAGAACTAGCCACCCACGAGTGCAAGCCAAAGGGTTTCCCCTTCCACAGTGCCACTAATCTGAGGCACTGCCAACGACTAAGTTACTGAAGCACTTACCTTCCACTTTCCCTTTTACTCATTGCTCACACTCTGCCTCGGGCAGAGTGCCATTTCCTTTAGTACAGTTTGGTTGTATTGCCTCTTAGTGTTGTTCCCCATAACACACCGGCACCCTAGTGCCACCAAGACATAGTCTTCATCATAAGCCACTGCACCTGTACCTAAGATATAGAGTGCCAACGACAGTGTATCCTCCCATAAGGACCATTGCTCCTTCAGGATCACTTCCACTTTACCCGCTTATCTGCCCATAAGGATCATTGCTCCTTCAGGATCGCTCCATCAGTGTGACCTTTGCATGGCACACTCAGCCACAGTGCCACCTTATTAAAAAGGTGCCACACCACTGAAGTGTCACCCAAATCTGAGGGACACTTCCTCAATTCCAAAGTAGTCCAGTCACCCCAAGTAGACCCCCTTACCTACCAGAGGCATGGTGACAGAGCATTACAGAACCTTCATGGATCTGGGGAAGGAGGCAGGTCTCATGGGACCAGAACTTGCTAAGTGGGTCAAGGAACAGCTGGATGACTTAGCCAAGCAAGAGAGGGACAAAAGAGCAGAACAGAGGCGGTTTGCTGAAGAACAGAGGCAGCTGGAAGATGCAAGAGAAGAGAAGAGAAGACAGCATGAATTAGCCCTCAAAGAAAAGGGGCTCGAGCTGGAGAAGGCAAGAAAGGAAAATGCTGAAGCTATGGCAGCCCAACAAGCCTCCAAGCCCACACCTACTGCACCAAATGCTCTGATCTCAAGCATTAATTCCCTAGTCCGCAAGTGGACTGAAGAAGAACCAGAAGCATGGTTGGAGGAAACAGAGTTGCTCCTTGAAAACTACAACACCACGGAGACAGAGAGGGCCTTAGTGCTTGCCAAGCACATGGAAGAAAAAGCTAAGGCAGCCCTTCGCTCACTAGAGAAGAGTCAAAGAGGTGACATGGTAGAAGTTCGTAGGGCCATAACGAAAGCCTACGAAATAACCCTGGAGAAATGGAGACAGCAGTTCTGAGGTCTTGCCAAGGAAGTCGGCTGGTCCTGGACTGAATGGGTCTGTCACAAGACCCAGTCTGATACCCGCTGGTTCGACTCCCTGTCGTGCACTATCGTGCACTACCTTCAAGGACCTATCCAATCGGACCATGCTGGAAGATCTTTTTCAATGTGTGCCTGGGCCCTTCGCTGTGTATCTCAGTGATAAGCAGCCCACCACACTTATGGAAGCCTGCCGTATGGCCGATTTATGGAAACCTACAACCAGTCCCACAGCACATCTCAACAACGCATAGTGCCACCCGGGTACCTCTCAGGATCAACTCGCCTAAAGAATGGACACCATGGGGCAAGCCACCCACATGCAACTTCTGCCACAGAGTTGGTCACCCCAAATCTGAGTGCCGCATTAAGAAAGGAGTTAACCAGAACTACCCTCAAAAGGACTTCAATGACTCCTCTCCATCCACAACCACTCAATCTTCTCCACCGACTGTCACCATAGAAAAATCAGCCCATTCAAAGGGTCCCTGCTGAGACTGTGGGACTCAAGGGCACTATACTGCCGGATATACTGGTTGCCCAAAACATATCCCTCTACCAAGCAAGTCAAACTGATCAGTGCCACGACCTCCGCGGCTGTGCCACCAGATATGTCTCACCCCGAGTGGGTGTGGACTCAGTCTGTCTCAGTGGCACCCCTGGATGGCTCTAGCTTACCAGCAAACCTGCCGGTTACGGTAGACACTGGCTTAGACATTAGCCTGATTGACCGGGCCAAAGTGCTGGCCCGTGCCACGGTTGACGAAAAGACCAGGTGGATGATGACTTGGATAGAGGAGCAGACCAAGACCATTCCCACACTTGAGCTTCAGGTGACAACCCCTTGGGGCATGCAACCTCACCGCATTGAAGCAGTTAACAAAACCAGGCATGGGTAGAGTTCCCGTTGGGACAAGACCTCCTCTGGGGATGTCCTTCCCCAGACCACTCTGTTGCCTAGATACCGCCACCAGGGAGGCCTTACCCCAAGATCAACTGACCTGGACACCCCCACCGTGACAGGTGTGCCACCGTCAGCCCTACCTTCTGCTCACCAAAGTAGTTGACAGAAGGGGCACTCTCCATGTAACTCCAGGCCCCGCCCTCGCTCCTCACAAAAGGAAATTGCCAGGTAATGTAAAAGGGCACTCCCTGAATTGGTCAGGTTGCCCTAGCAAGCAAAATGCAGTGGACACCACACTCAGAACACTTCCAAGAGGCTCTGCCCTCCACCTGAGACAGGAATCTCTGTCTCACGCTATCTCGGTTACACTGAGGGGTTTTGCATCCCCAGGTCCATCATCAGGCATGCCTGACTCCAATTCTCTGTCAGTGCCAATTAAGAACCCTGAGCAGTACCAAGCTCTGTCTATTTCAGATGTAGCGCCTCTACTAACCTTAACCTCTGTGCTTGGCCCTGAGTTAGTGCCAGTGCCAGATCCCAATCATGTCACAGATCCTCCTATGGGAGATCCTCCAACCCTCACAGAGTTGATCATTGTAAATTACGAGTCCCAAGCCCACGCTGATTCTTCTTCGCAGTCACCTTCATCTGCCGAAAATGAACCTCTGTCAGACTTTAACACTACACCTTCTCTGGTTGACCAGGAACTGTTCGGCCGGGATGCAGAAACAGGTTTTACCCTTACGACGGTTGTCACAGCATCCAAAGTAGGGATCCTCCCTGTAGCTCCTAGGGCTACGTCTGATTCGGCTCCTGACAGCACTCCTGGCCTTTCCCACAAGCCCTCATTGGCACTCGTATCCCATTGACACAGTGCTGTTTCCATCTCAGAGTGATCCTGGCATCTACCCAGAGGAGGTAGCCGGCATGATCTCTGCCCAAGTAGACTAACATCTAATGCCCTAGGCAATCTTGTAGGACTAACCCTGTTAATAAACTCATGATACAACTGTCCAATACTCAAGCTGGTACACCCCTGACCGCTTAACATAATTAACCCTTCAGGTTGCTCATGTCCAAAAAATATTGTGTGTGTTGTTCCGTAAGGGTTGCGTAATCCGAAAATAATTGCATTTAGTTAGGTCAGTGTCATTTAATTTAGTGCCAGGTCAGCAGGATACTAGATCCTGTCAAAAAGACACATTTCCCATGTACCCTTTGCCTAAGAGTAGAGTTCCCCTGTCATCAGAGACAGCCAGTAGAGGTCTGTAGAGACCTTTGTATAGTGTTAGGCTCTGCTGTAGTAAGTAAGTTAGTAAAACTAGTATCCCCTCCTAGCTATTAGGTAGGTCATTTCAGTTAGCTGCATTGCAAAGTACGACTCCTTTAGGGAAGCTAACTGACTAGTTGAGACAAATAACTTGCTTAACTAAGGAAGTGAATACCTTCTTAAAGTG
>NC_089790.1:38439206-38449206 GCF_040412425.1 Macrobrachium rosenbergii
AAATATTCTTTACATGAAATAAGTTTTCTTTGTGCAGCAGATGGAGGAATAAGATGTTTCCAGAGATGATCAGAATGTTGAAAAGATGAATAACTGTAGATGTTAATCTAGAATGAGGTCCTATAAATCAAACATCGATGAGCCTGGGCAACGATGATGACGATGATAATGAAACAATGCGAGTCTGAAGTATCAGTTAGGCGAATGTGTTGAATATCTTCAAATCTTCAGTTCCCAAAATGACCTGTGCCAGAACCACCGGAACCCACCACCTCCTTTAACCAGTGCCTAGCATAAAGCCTCCATCGTCGACTACCAATCACCTGAACCCCAGGGCGACCGTAGAATCTCACAGGCACAATGGAGGTGTTCTTCAGTAAACAGGCAGGAATTAGCTCCCCTACCTCTTGAGCTCAATACCAACTGAGGACCAGACGTCGACTCTCTTTGTCATCGGTAGACTACTTACAATGACAGCTCACGAAAAGGAAAAATGTTCGTTAACCACTGTCTTTAACTATGCAAACAAGCCCATGCATATTTGCGAACAAGCTTGTCACCAACAACTTAACAGGTTTCCACGACCTATTAAACAATTTCATTTCAAAATTCAGAAATACCATAATATATATATATATATATATATATATATATATATATATATATATATATATATATATATATATATATATATATATATATATATGAAATTTTTATCACACCGTGATTTATATAATCATGAAGCTACAAATGTAAACAATATCAAATCCACGCAGCCTCGGGAATATCCCCGATGAGAATTATCACCGAAGGAGAATTTTTATAAGTGATAAATGGACGGGCACTGCCGAGTCTCGATCCCGACACAGATGTGTCTAGCAACTCCAGTCGACGTTACCACTGAGCTATCAAGAGGGTAATCAAATTAATGCCGAGTCTGGTGTACTTTATTTTACCCGTCGAGGCGGGAAATTGTACTTAACCGGCATTAACCCACCTCGGCCATGATACCTCAGTGGTAACGTCGACTGGAGTTGCTGAATACGCATCTGTGTTGTGGATCGAACCGCAGTGCCCGCTCTATTATCACTATAAAAATTCCCCTTCAGTGATAATTCCCCATCGAATATTCCCGAGGCAGCAGATTTGATATTAAGCGACATTTGTAGCTTCATGTGTAGAATCTACTGGTCACTTTTACCAGACACATATGTAATTCTAACAGCCACAATGCCCTCTTAACTTCTCGAATTCTTGCGCTTTTCGGATGTGCTTGTAACTACGAAGCCGTACATCAGACGCAAGAAATTGAAGACTGTGATTGCGGTCGCGGGACCACGAACCGCGTTGCCTTAACCACAAGGAGGTCAGGTCGGCAATCACAGTCTTCAATTTCTTGCGCGTCTGGATGTGCGGCTTCATAGTTACAAGCACTTCGAAAAAGCGCAGAAATTCGAGAGTTAAGAAAGGCATTAATGGCTATTAAATACATATATATATATATATATATATATATATATATATATATATATATATATATATATATATATATATATATATATATATATATGTATATATACTTATAATGAATATTACCTCCTACATACAATTTTTGCACTAGGTTTAAAGTAAAAATCTAAGAAACAAGTAAGGCAAATTTAGTATGATTCATTGTGAGAAACTCATCCCTATCGTCTCTCTCCACCACCTTTTGGGGAAACTCCTTTAAATCTCTTCCTGTCCACTGTGCTGTCAAAATCCCTTAATTTCAAGTGTGGATTACTGCAGAGATCTAATCATCACTCGAGGCAGGCCAGCTAGAGGGCGGACCGCTTGGGTTCCACCATTTTGAATTCGAACCATTCATGCACCGCCGTTCCCACGTTGGGCAGAATGATCACAACGCCATCTGGAAGGAAGCTGCAACCCCAACTATAAAAGGGTACGCGCCCACGCTCGCTCTCAGAGCTTCCACGGACACGGCGGCTAGACCCACGGCCCTCGCTCTACCTCTGCCTCTTTCAACACATGGCTGGCAGAAAAAGTAACTTCTGTTGTGAATTAATTCCCTCCTTCGCTGGCCCCTTCATAAGAAGAGAATTCCCACTCTTAGAAGCAAGGTAATGTACCAGGATTTTAAGGTTTTCGTCAGCCACAACCCCTGTTATTCTACGACAGTATTTCCTTTATTTTCATAGTGCGATATAATCACAGTGAGACCTACATTGCTTATATTTTGTGGTGTTTAATTTGCAAAACATTTACGAGAAGAGTAACGTAATCGTTTGATGTTCGAGTCACGGAATCGAGTTCAGTTTGGCATCTTTCATGCAATTCCTCGATTCTCTTATTTTCAGTGCTAGAGTCGGTTAACTAACTGTAAGTGTTCGATCACAGGTTACGAGTTTCCACTGTGGATCTGCGTATCATCTGTGTGCTTAGCAGCCCCCCCCTTCCCCACCTCTTTCGTCGTTTTAAACAGCTTTGAAGCAGGTAACCCCCTCTGGAATTTCCCTCATTTGCTTCGCCTCATTTTTTTTCCAGGATTACGCTATCATTCTTCTGATCTTCCTTTTGTAAATATAATGAATGAAGTTAATCCCAGAGTTTATCTAATCACTTTTCCCCTTGAAGTAGCCCTTCAGGCATTTTTTCTGTTTGTAATTTTAGCTGTCCCAAGGGCAGAGTCCAGATTTTGTGTTAACTAAGGTAAGTTGAGTATCACCCTAGTATGCCCCATTGGTGCTTGCAAAACCGCAGTTTTAAAATTACAACACTGGCGACCTGTTGCCGAGTACACAATTGCTTTTATCAGTGGAATTGCCACTGCTAAAGCTGGTCTGCATAATTAGAAACGAACCTTCTTAACTAGCGTAAACTCCCTGTAAGTGCACAAGTTATCCATTTCCACAGTAAGTATAATATTATTGTGTTTTATTTTGTTAGGCACGAACAAAATCGTGGCTGAAATAGAGGTAGGAAATTTTAGAACACGTGCATGCATCCCATTTATAAAGGAGAGAGAGCTATAACCTTGCACAAGATTTTGTGCTACTGCATGTAGGCTGCATGTTTTAAAACTAGGAAGATAGGGAGCGACACTCAGTGAAGAGTTAATAAAATCAATAGTTTCCTTATTGCCTCGTCAATTTGATAGCGACAACTTTAAAGTGTCAAAAAACTAGTTAGGCACACATTTGCAGCCACGTGGCTAACCCAGTCCAGCAATTTTCGTATCGCTGGAGATAGAATATTTTTACTCTCTCTCTCTCTCTCTCTCTCTCTCTCTCTCTCTCTCTCTCTCTCTCTCTCTCTCTCTCTCTCTCTCTCTCTCATGGGGTTAGGAATTCACTAGGCAAAGATACTATTCTTCTTTATTGAATAAATCTCATAAATCCATAAAAATCTGTCCAGGCTATGCGAGCCGAAAATCGTGGTTAGTACTCGCATTTGTACACCTCGCTGCATTTTTGAAGGCAATAAACTTTAGCGAAATGTCCTTCGTTCATTCATTACAAAAGGTAGACCACATGTTAGCTAGGCCAAGACGGCTGTATTTGTTCGTTGTTTCTCTTCACGCGCCCGTGCTGAACTCCCTGTCCCATGGGATTGCTAAAGTAACCAAAATTAGGTCTCTAGAATAACTTAAAGACTTCCATTGCCTTTTTTCCCGCCTTAAGTATGTGTAAAAATCGTTAAAAGAAAATTTGTCCGTGCATGGTAAGCTAAGAATTTTTTGTTGTTCTCGTCATATTCCGCCGAGATTTAATTTCACGTTTTGAAATAAGCACATTTCTTTCACGTCGCATTTTTTGCAGACCTCTCTCTCTCTCTCTCTCTCTCTCTCTCTCTCTCTCTCTCTCTCTCTCTCTCTCTCTCTCTCTTCTTAGGCGAGGAGCCAGCATCGTTTATCGCATCTAATTGCGTATATCTAGAAGGATTTTTTCCTATTTGCCTGTAGAGCAATACAATTTTATATTATTTGCTGAACTGCCAGCGTTACCATTCATTCTCGCACTTAATAGCGAATCTCTAGAAGTACCGCTTCCTTGCCCAGAGCAATCTTATAATATTTGCTGCCACCGCCAGCTTAATCATATATTCAGGCACTGTGACTATTTATGTGAGCAAGGAAATTCAAACGCATATTAGAAGCATCCGATTTTTTTACGTAAGCCTGTTACTTTAACCCCGCCAGCTCTGACAATTCTCTGCAAATCATTATTTAAGGCTTGCGTTCAATAAATAAAGTCCAAGTCCTTTTGAGACTTTATATTCGTGTATTTCGCACACATCCAAGTCCTTAAGAGATTGATTATTCCAGTTCGTTAGAACAACTGATTCTTACGAGACCTCAAATCGCTCATTTAGCACAAACCCTAAGTTCTCAGGAACGCCTTAATTTCACGCTATAGCCGGCCAAGTCCGTGCATGACATAAAATCCAGTTACGTCTTCTGAGACGCATATTAAAATTCGTTCGCCACGAAAAACCAAGTCTTACTCAGACATTAAATTTTATCTAAGTCTCCTCAGACATACTGATTAATTGTCTTATTCAGACATATCAATTCTCATTCATTCTGAACAATTGAGTATTTCAGATTCTTTCAATTAAGGCTTTTCAGACAGCCTGAGTCTCATCAGACATACTGAACCTGTTCCATCGAACAGCCCTGAGTCTTCTCAGACATATTTGATTCGCTAACAGTTCAAGCCCATTTAAGCATTATTCCAAGATGTCTACGACAACCAGAGCCCAACAAAACGAGGACTTCAAAATTCTACATGTCCGCTGGAAAGGATATTGGACTATCAGGACAAGCCCTGAGGAATGGGTCCAAGACAGGGTAGACAGTGCCAAGGTGGAAAGAGAGCAGAAAGAAGGGGCCCAGGAGAAACGAGAAGAAGCAGAAAGGCAGGAGAAGGAGAAAGAAAGAATAGCCCAGGAGAAAGAAAGACTAGCCCAGGAGAAATGGGAAGAAGCAGAAAGGCAGGAGAGGGAGAAAGGAAGAATAGCCGAGGAGAGCGAGAAGAGGCAGAAAGACAGGAGAGGGAGAAAGAACGTGCCCATCAGCTTGCAATGGCACCTCAGAGTGGCGCAGCACTCCAGTGCCCTCTCCACATTCAACCCTCAGCAGTGTAGGTTCCCTCATAAGAAAATAGGACGAGGCTGAGCCTGAAGCCTGGCTCGACCATATTGAAAAGGTCCTGGCGACCTATCAGCCCTCTCCTGAAAAAAATTTCTCTGATCCTAGGACGGCACCTTCAAGGGGAAGGTGCCATTGTTTTCAATGCTCTCCCTCCTGAGGATCAAGGAAATCTTAACCTTGTCTGCCAAACCATTATAAAAGCTTTTGAAATAACTCCCGATGGTTGGAGGAAAAGGTGGAGAAATATACCCAAAGAGTCAGGCCAAACCTGGTCCGGGTGGATCTTTAAAAACACCCAGGCCTTAAAACAATGGCTAGAATCTCTCAAAGCCACTAGTGTGGAAGACATCCTCGAACTCATCCAGCTTGAGGACTTTTTCTTTTATGCCCCGCCAGCTCTCGCCACCCCTCTCTGCAACAAGGGGCCTAAGACAATGGTCGAATGCTGTCGCTGGGCTGACACTTGGGACACCAATCATCCTCATCTTAGTTCCCATGGAAGAAAATTATATACTCTTTGCCTGCCTCATCCAACTCAGCACCCCCTCAAACATGGGCAAGCCCCAAAGAAACCAGTTTCTGGACATTGCAAAAGAATTGGGCACCCCACAGAACAGTGCCACTTGAGGGCTGAAACCCAGCCAGCAAAACCCCAACCCAGGACCGCACAGGGTGAACCCACTCAAGGTCCCTGGACAAGGGGTTACAAACCCTCTACCTACCAGGGAGCAAGACCCAGAATAGATTTTAGCCTGGTAACTTGCAGAGATTGTGGCAAGGAGGGCCATGGATCCTCAAACTTTAAGCGCTGCCCCAAAAACACTGTCCATAGAGCAGTTCAGACCATTGTCCACTCGAGACAACTGAGTGGTTAAGCCTCGAAGCTGTAACAGTCGCGCCCCTTGACGGCTCCACTCCCCCTCAGGTGTTGCCAAACATAGTAGACACTGGTGCAGAGGTTGGCCTCATTGCCCGGAATGAAGTGCCTCCTGGTGCCACCATCCAGGAGGATGAAAGGATGACCATCTGTTTGGTAAATGGGGATGCCAAGGGTCTTCTCATGGTTCACCTCCGAGTCACCACTGGTGATCCCTCCTGCAAGAAAGAGCATCTTTTTGGGGTTGTCCAGTCCGTGGCCACTGGACGTCCCTTACTCTTGGGCCAAGCCCTGGTCCAATGGAGGAACTCCACTGTCCACCTCAGGTGCATGACCACTATGACTCCCGAGCAGCCTGAGGAGACAACTTCCCTATCCAGTGAAGGCCCTTTCCCTGACGACATCAATCTCGTGGAAGTTCCTTGGCTGCATGAGCAGCCAGGCACCCCCCAGGACGAACCCCCCTCTGAACCTGCTGTTGCTCTCCTGGTCACCGGAGCGGATGCCTCCACTGCCTTGTTGAGCTGAGAGCAACTCATCCGGGGGCAAACTGAAGACACCACCCTGCGGAGCTACCACTCAGAGGCGGCTACTGCCGAGGCGGACATTAAGGACTTGGCCAAGGATGACTTCCTCCTTGAAGATGAAGTCCTCTACCGGGTTTCCCGGAGAAGGTTGGAACCTGCTTTCATCCTCCACCGACGCGTGGTAGTTCCTCTGTCCTTACAGCCCAGCCTCCTATGGCTGGCCCATGATGGCCTTGAAGGACATTTCAGTGTCGCCTGGACCGCCTGAGCCCTTGAAGGAAAGTTCTACTGGCCCGGCCTCTGTAAGACAGTTAAGGTCTTCATTGCCTCCTGTCCAACATGCCAGGTCACCGGAAATCTGAATGAGGTAGCGCCTAAGGCCCGCTGAGAAACATTCCTTCAGTGGGGGGCCCCCTTCAAGCATGTCTGTGTTGACTACTTCACACGCGAAGGGCATACCAGGGGCAAGTTTGGCAACAGTCACTGCCTGACAATTATAGACTGCTTCACGAGGTACCCTGAAGCAATACCTGTCTGGAGCGAGAGCTCCAAAAATGCAGTGAAAGCTCTCATCCAGTTTTTCTGCCATTTTGGATTCCCCAAAACCCTTCAGACAGACGAAGGGAAGCTCTTTATGTCACAGGAGTTCCGCGACAGTATGGCTAGACATGGCATCCGGCATATCCATTCGACCCCATACCGGCCAGAGAGTCAAGGGATAATGGAAAGATTCCACCAAATGCTGAAATCACGACTAGCCAAGCTTGGTTACGAAGATGGGACAGATTGGGAGGAGAACCTCACATACACTCTCTTCGCCATTCTGCAAGTGCCCGTGGACACATTAGGATATAGCCCCTTCTAGTTGCTTTAAGCCCATTCCACCCTCGACCCTCTTGACATTCTGTACGAGGCCTGGGCTGATCCCTCCAGGGCTGAATGGGTGACAGAGGAAATTCCAAGCTGCCTGGGCAATCGCCCAAGCAACCGAAGCTGCAACACAGGAATGGGTCAAGGTGGAATTTGACAAATTGGCCTGGACCTGTTCCTTCGAGATAGGCGACCTAGTTCTCATCCTCCGGATGGCAGCAACATGCCCCTTAAAGACCCAGTTTACGGGCCTCATAAAGTTCTAGGGAAGCGCAGGAACCTCAACTACCTAGTAAATTGCGGCAAGAGGAGGGCCAAGTGGCTCCACATTAACTTATTAAAGCCATATGTTCCCCTGAGGAAGGGACAACAGAGAGTCCACCAGCTAATACAGGTGCAATAGTAGGCACTGTGTCTGGAGTGCCACCCCTAACCTCTAATTCAGAAGTCCTGTGCCGCTTCGGGATCATCACCCCGGGGCTGGATGACACCAAGAGAGAAGTGTGTCAGTTACTGGCAAACTTTCCCAATGTTATCCAGACACCATTGGGTGCACGAAGGAAGCCGAGCACACCATTAAGGTACTTAAAGGGCTCTGCCCAATAGTGCAGGGCTACTATAAGACCAACCCTGAAAATGCCCAGAAAATAGAGGAACAGGTCAAGCTCCAGCTCAAGCTTGGCCTGATCGAATGAAGCGACAGCCAGTAGTCTTCACCTTTCGTATTGGTCCTCAAGGAAGGCGGGGAGGACAGGTTCTGTATCAATTACAGAAAATTGAATGACGTCACCCAGCCTGAGCCCTACCCTCTTCCGAGAATTGAAACGTGCCTAGACAGCCTTGGGAGCCCTCGTTACTTGAGCAAGATTGATCTCGAGAAAGGCTATTGGCAGGTACCCCTGGCAGAAGAATTGCGCCCATTCACTTCCTTCATTACTCCCAAGGGTTTCCACCAGTATAAAGTCATTCCATTTGGGCTGAAGAACACCCCGAGCTGCTTTCAGCAGCTTATGAACAAAGTTTTGGATGGTATTGAAAACTGTGTCGTCTACCTCGATGACATAGTGACTTATGCCAACATCTTGGGAGGAACATTTGTCTATCCTCCGCCAGATCCTAGTGGCTCTTCGAAATGCGAACCTGGTTATCAACCTCAAGAAGTGCCTGTTTGGAGTGGCAGAGATCATCTATCTCGGTGACCGTGTTGGAAGTGGGAACCTAAGGCCAAAGGATGCAAACGTCCAAGCCATCGGTATGATCCAATATTTCCGCAGGTTCATACCGAACTTTGCTGACGCTGCTGCCCCCATCACCAACCTCTTCCGAGGGAAGCAGCCATTCCACTGCACTCCGGAATGCGAGCGGGCGTATGACAATCTGAAGTCGATCCTAATCAGCCAACCTATTCTCCACACCCCCGACTACGACCAGACTTTTGCTTTAGTGGTTGATGCCAGTGATGTTGACATTGGTGCTGTAATGTTTCAGGAGAAAGATGGGGTCAGACACCCGATAGCATACTACTCCAAGAAATTAAATCCTGCTCAAACAAAATACAGCACCATTGAAAAGGCGCTACTAGGCGTGATACTGGCAATGAAGCAGTTCGAGTCATACCAATAAGCGCCTGATGCACTGGTGCCTTGACCTCCAAGATTATAACTGGAGGATCGAGCACATTAAGGGGTCGGATAATAAGACCGCAGATGTCTTGCCCAGGCACCAGCAAGAATGAGTGCCCTGTTGCCAGTATGCCTTATCAGTGACTCCCAAAGGAAAACAATCTCTTTTATTATTTCCCTTTCTTAGTAATTTATAACCTCTGGTTTCCATAGCC
The DNA here is from genome assembly GCF_040412425.1 of Macrobrachium rosenbergii. Classification (NCBI taxonomy): domain Eukaryota; kingdom Metazoa; phylum Arthropoda; class Malacostraca; order Decapoda; family Palaemonidae; genus Macrobrachium; species Macrobrachium rosenbergii. The sequence goes on from NC_089790.1 coordinate 38,448,470, forward strand.
AGAACCACGTATTGATACATCCCATGCAATTATAATATGTGCCCCAAATGGCACTGAGCCGTCACTCTCGAAAATCGTGGCAACATCTAACAAACCCCATGGGTACTTTCGTTGTATTGCCTCCTCAAGGTATACTAACTGCATGAACTTGTAACTAAAAGTTTTACTAATAAGTGCATGAAGTTTCCTGAGTATAACAATATTAACCTCACGATGGTAGGTTCAATTTTATTTCCAATTACGTAATAATCTAGATATTTATTATTTCACTAAGGGGCTGCTTATCATTTCTTAAAAAGTAAAATTATTACTGTTGGCAGTAGCAAAAATTAAAGTAAAAGTCACAAGTGATTTCTTTTGGTCATAGTGGACTCTGATATTTAGCAGAAATATTGTTTTAGACTAATGTACCCTTAAGGGTGTGAATAGAGAAATCATTGCCTGTTGCGGTAATGTAACTTTAGCCATTTCAACAAGACTAAGGGTGTAAATGTCATCAAGGCGGTGGAGGTATTAGGAATATTCCCTCCTATGCCACCTTTTCCCGAAATAATTTAAAGTAAAAGGACTAAGTAATTAAATGAGAAAAATTTAGTATGAGTCACTGTAAGAAATTCGCCCCTAAAACCTCTCACCACTGCCTTTTTGGGGGGAATACCCCTTTAAACCCCATTTTGAATTTGAAACCATACTGCCTGCAGTTCCCAAGTGGGCAAAGTGATCACAACGCCATCTAG
>NC_089790.1:38451706-38466706 GCF_040412425.1 Macrobrachium rosenbergii
AATTAAGTGAAAAGTATCTCAATAAAATGGGGAATGAATTTAGCTCATTATGGAATTTGATACTATGATGCTCTCGTGATAAATGTTTTAACTCATATTTTTCTTTATTTATAAGATTGTCAATATCATTAGTAAGCTTATCATTCTTCTTATATAATAATTTCGATTAAGTTATTTTTTTCATGTTTTAATGTTTATTTTCTATTCTCATAGCACATCAGCAAGTCACTCAGTTTGTGCTATAAGAATAGAAAATATAAATTAAAACATAAAAAAAGACTTAATTGAATGCATTGGAATAATCTGGTTCAGGTTTTGTACTGATCTTTAGAATTTCAGTCACAGTGTCCAGCATAATTACAGCCATCACTTATCTTTATTGCTTGTTTTCGTTTTTCCTTCTGTAAGAACTTTAGCCATGGTGCTAACCAAGTAATGTGGAATCTGAATTACTCCCTGTCAAATCTAATGTTTAATTTTCCCACACTGTGAAAGCAGATAACTGAAGTGCTATCCTTCGCATTATTCAGAAGCTATTGACCACCCTTTGACACAATACTCACTTTAATCCCTGTTTGAACCAACAAATCAAACTCCAACATGGAGAGGATTGGCTAGCTTATATCTAACACCCACATTTCCCAGACTGAGAAATAAAGGAATGGAGCCTGAACACAACGGTATTCAGACAAATATTGAACATTGCCATTTTGAAAATAACACCTACCCAGTATGATTCTTGGACTGGCAGTGTGATTTCGGACATGGAGACGTTGGGCTTACTTCCGTCAATTTCCAGCTCCATGACAGTTGCTCCTCGAGGGGCTCTTGCTTTTTCGTCCAAGTCCTGAAACCAAAAGAATAAAGTTAGTTTTCATTACTTAAAATATGTATATATGGTACTAGTGGTCATAAATGACAGTTAGACTAGAGTTGTTGCATGCTTATAGTGTATTTTCACAAAAACTTAGGGTTTAAAACATTTACAAGGAAAACACCAGTTGTCACACACACACACGTGTTCACAGCGTTCTGTTAAATGTTGTTGCAAAGGTAGAAGCAATAAACTGTATTGCCCAGTAAAATCTTCGACAATGGAGTCATGAGCAAGTCTGAAGGAGAGGAAGAACAGTTGAATCAGGTTCCATATAATTTGGCATGATCACCTTGATTTCCGTAGTCTTCCATCAAAGCTTCAATTACATTATTATTACTGTCCATACTTAGGCATGGGCCTCATTCAAGTATTAATTATGTATTCTCAACTGGACTGATCCATGGGTCGCTTATTGCTGGTTTCATTTAATTTTTCTCTTATTATTCTTTTTTTTTTTTAGGAACTGCATACCCTAATATCACTGAAGATCTATCAACTAAGAGTTAAATATGTATGAAAGGAGTGAATTGTGTTTCGAGCGTTGCACTACTACTTTTAATTAGATAAGAAAAAAAGAAAGCAGGATAGCAATTTGTAAATATCATTATCATTCTCAACATCAATATTATTACTAAGTTGTTAATGTTGTCTCATGTGGCATATGTCTGCACTCCTCCAAATGGCTGAGCCACAGCACAAAGAGCAAAAAGAAAAACTGAAATACATAAGAAAAGAAGAATGTTGCTCATCTAATAATAATAATAATAATAATAATAATAATAATAATAATAATAATAATAATAATAATAATAATAATAATAATAATAATACTGGCTCGAAAACTTCAAGGCCCTACACCCATGAATAGCAGAACAACTCCAGCATTGTATCACAAACCACCATGCACCCAAATGGATGATCACCGGGAGAACATCCTTAGTACAGAAATACAAGAACAAGGGAAATATAGCAAGTAACTACAGGCCTATCACATACCTACCAATAATGTGGAAGTTACTAACAGGTATCATCAATGAAAGGCTGCACAACTACCTAGAGGATACAAACACCATCCCCCACCAACAGAAAGGCTGCAGAAGGAAGTGTAGCGGCACACAAGACCAGCTCCTAATAGACAAAATGGTAATGAAGAATAGTAAGAGAAGGAGAACCAACCTAAGCATGGCATGGATTTACTACAAGAAAGCCTTCGACATGATACCGTGCGCGTGGCTGATAGAATGCCTGAAAATATATGAGGCAGAGGAAAACACCATCAGCTTCCTTAAAAATACAATGCACAACTAGAATACAGCACTTACAAGTTCTGGGATAAGACTAGCAGAGGTTAACATCAGGAGAGGGATCTTTCAAGGTGACTGACTCACTGTTGCCACTACCCCTCGTAGTAGCCATGATTCCCATGACAAAAGTACTGCAGAAGATGGATGCTGGGCACCAACCCAAGAAAGGAGGCAACAGAATTAACCATCTGATGTTCATGGATGACATCAAGGTGTATGGTAAGAGCATCAAGGAAATAGATGCCCTAATCCAGACTGTAAGGATTGTATCTGGGGACATCAGGATGGAGTTTGGACAAAATATGCACCTTGGTCAACATACAAAAAGGTAAACTAACAAGGACTGCAGTAATAAAGCTACCAGATGGGAATACCATCAAACACATAGATGAGACAGGATACAAATACCTGGGAATAATGGAGGGAGAGGATATAAAACACTATTAAGAGATGAAGGACACGATCGGGAAAGAATATATGCAGAGACTTAAGGCGATACCCAAGTCAAAAGTCAATGCCAGAAACATGACGCAAACCATAAGCACATGGGCAGCACCAGTAATCAGATACAGCGCAGGGGTAGTGGAGTGGATGAAGGCTGAACTCTGCAGCATAGACTAGTGAACACATGACAATACACAAAGCACTACACCCAAGAGTATATACAGACAGACTATACATCACACGAAAGGAAGGAGGGAGAGGGCTAATAAGCTAGAGGACAGTGTCAACATCGAAAGCAGAGCACTGGGACAGTACCTGAAAACCAGAGAAGATGAGTGGCTAAGGAAAGCATGGGAAGAAAGACTGATAAAAGTAGACAAAGACCCAGAAAAACACAGAGATAGGAGAATGAAAAACAGAACAGAGGAATGGCACAACAAAACAATGCATGGACAGTACATAGGCAGACAAAAGAACTGGCCAGCGATGAAACATGGCAATGGCTACAGAGGGGAGAACTCAAGAAGGAAACAGAAGGAATGCTAACAGTGGCACAAGATCAGGCCCTAAGAACCGGATATGCACAAAGAACAATAGATGGAAATAACATCTCATCCATATGCAGGAAGTGCTATATGAAAGATGAGACCATAAACCACATAGCAAGCAAATGTCCAGCCCTTGCACAGAACCAGTACAAAAAGAGGCATGATTCAGTAGCAAAAGCCCTCCACTGGAGCCTGTGCAAGAAACACCAGCAAGCTTGCAGTAATAAGTGGTATGAACACCAACCTGAGGGAGTGATAGAAAATGATCAAGCAAAGATCCTCTGGGACTATGGCATCAGAACAGAGAGGGTAATACGTGCCAACAGACCCGACGTGACGTTGATTGATAAAATCAAGAAGAAAAGTATCACTCATTGATGTGGCAATACCGTGGGACACCAGAGTAGATGAGAAAGAAAGAGAAAATATTGATAAGTATCAAGACCTGAAAATCGAAACAAGAAGGATATGGAATATGCCAGTGGAAATTGTACCCATAATCATAGGAACACTAGGCATGATCTCAAGATCCCTGAAAAGGAACATAGAAAAACTAGATGCCGAAGTAGTTCCAGGACTCGTGCAAAAGAGCACACATAGTGAGAAAAGTGATCGACTCGTAAGGAGGCAGGATGCAACCCGGAACCCCACACTATAAAAACCACCCAGTCGAATAGGATGACTGTGATAGACACAAAAAAAAAAATAATAATAATAATAATAATAATAATAATAATAATAATAATAATAATAATAATGAATAATAATATCTAATAATAATAATAATAATAATAATAATATCTTATGAAAAGGATCTTTTTTATCTATTCTTTTCTATTTTCCTTATAATTCGCTTTTCAGGCTCAGCGATGTTGGTCAGCAACTGGCCAATATTCATATTGGAAAAGGACAGGTGGAATGCGGGAAATATATTTATTTTTATTGAAATATTCAGTCAGAAATCCGTAATTCCTTCGTGGTCTCGTTCGGTAGTCTGGGTTCTGGTTCTTCTCCTAGTTCAGTACCGTCAACATGTTTCGACCACGTCCCACTATTTCCTGCACTCCACCTGTCCTTTTCCAATATGAATATTGGCCAGTTGCTGACCAACATCACTGAGCCTGAAAAGCGAATTATAAGGAAAATAGAAAAGATCCTGAATAAGATAAATTCGCAAAATACAGCCACCCTTTTCAACAAGACTTGTTTGAAAGAGGGCCAGCTTCCTTCAAATAATAGTAATGATAATAATGATAATATCGGTAATTTTCTCTAATAACAATGATGTACCATTATTTTTACTAATAACAGTTTAGGGCCCAGATAATACCTGTGGCTCATCCACACTACAGCGAAACATGACATAAACACACATTGGTAACTTACCTCAGACATATCCCAAATAGGTTAAAACAAATCAGTGGCCATAAACAGAGAACGAATCGTTGGTCAATGCTAGGACAATTTTAAGAAGCAATGGTTGCGACTACCAGTAAGTTATTAGCTTGTATTCAACCTGTATGAGATGTGTTACTACAAGCTGCTGACATGTTTTCAAGATGCTTTACTGTAGTGTGAATATGCACTAGGTTGTAGAACAAGTCGCATACACATATGATATTAAAAATAAAATCCAAACAAAGGTAACATTAAAAATTGCTTCTGCAGCCATGCATTCAAACCTAAATTGGCAAGACTTTCCCAGTTGAAGACTGGGTGTTTTGTAAAGGTACAATAGTTAGTCTGCTGTACTAACATGTTTGTGAGTTCCTGTCTCATCTCAAAATTCTGATAACACCCACCGTATCACTGTTCCCTATATTTCCTACATTTGCTTCCTAGAAATTAGCATTAGAATTATTCCCATCCAATAGTTGGACCTTTCTCATAAATTATACCCTTCCAGTTTTTAGGCGCAAGGAAAAAATACACATGAGATGCCCAAATTGAACTGATTTGATGCATTGATGTGACTTGTTTTTTATCAGATTTGTGGACAGATTTGTGGTTACAGGCGGTATGCCTGGTATGAGACCCAGGCCAGTTCAGAGGTGATGTGAGTGATGTATAAGCACATGACTGCGAGGGTGCACTGTCTGGTGGTTAAACCTGGATTCAATAAAAACCCTCAGAGCTTACATGGCACTTTTTCAGAAGAGGCAAAAACAATGAATACACAAAGAAAATGATATGGGGTTTTGATGTGGTACTAGATCATCAACAATAGCAGTATTTTACATGAGACACATAGAAAGAAAATTATAATTTTTTTAACAATGGAATATGCCACTGTTTCACAAGTTTACTAAGTGGATACTGATATGACATTAGATTACAAAATGGCAGGGAAAAATATGATTGATTTATGTGAATAAGTAGTATAAATAATGCAGCTGCTCCATATCTGTACAAGATGAATACTATTCAGGATGCTAAGTTACTAGGTTGCAAAGGAAAATATAAAACGTACAAAAATGATAATTTGAACATGAGATTTTAATAGAGGTAGGCTATATATATCTATACAAAACAACTACATCCTTACTGGGCGTTTTGGCTTTTCAAGATGCTTATAAATTTCTGGACTAGTATTTGCACAAGACTCACTTTGTTATAGGTGGAGTTTGCTTGGTGGTTGGTATTTGTTCAAGACAATCTTTGGTATAGGTTGAGTTTATGTGACAGTTGGCCTTGAAACCTGGACTTGGAGAGGTTGATGGGGGCAAGGTGTTGTTACATCTAGATTGGCCAGTTTTGGCCTGTCAATGAATACCCAGTCCTTGTGGTTGCGTAGTGGCATACTGAATGCTTTGTATGTATGTATGTATGTATATATATATATATATATATATATATATATATATATATATATATATATATATATATATATATATATATATATATATATATATATATATATATATATATATATATATATATATATATATATACATATATATATATATATATATCTAATAAAAGGAGCCCAAAAATGCCAAAAGGTAGGAAATTAATTCTGTATATATTTTGGAAGAACTGTCTCCCAATACAGGCAGGTAATGAATGAAATAAGACGTATAGAAAAGCAATATTTATACCAAGAGATCCAGAGGTCAGCCATTACGCCACGCCAGTTGACAATTTCTCCTTAATCTTCTTAATCACTGGTTGCAGGAAGATTTTATCCATAATATCTGAGTCCCAAGCTCCTTTTGAGAGATTCATTGTATTTCTTTGTTTGATCCATGCCAATTCTACCATCTGGCTTTAGAACCAACAATTGCTGCTATAAATTATAAATAACAAATTCCAGTTTATTCTGTGATTATGGTTATTTATGTGGTTAATAATAGCTGAGCTCTATTGGCCATACCTTACTGAACTTTTATATTGTATTAATCTCTGGGTGAGTGATATACCTGTAAAACTGATGTAGGATTGGTCACAGTCAAGACAAGGAATTTTGTATACCCCTGCCTTTGGGGACTGACTTTTGTTGGACATTAATCAGGGATTTGGCTAAAGTATTTGGGTAGGTAAAAGCAAAAGCGTTAGAGTTTCCATTGTCTGTGTCAACATCTTAATCCTGTCCAGACACTCAGAAACTCTAACCCTTTCTCTTTTACCTACCCAAATACCTTAGCCAAATCCCTGATTAACATCCAACAAAAGCTTGTCCCCAAAGACACAGGAGTATACAAAATCCCTTGCCTCGACTGTGACCAATCCTACATTGGTTTTACAGGTAAATCACTCCCCCAGAGATTAATAGATCATAAATGTTCAGTAAGGTATGGCCAATAGAGCTCAGCTATTTTTAACCACATAAAAAATAATAATTACAAAATAAACTTTAATTTGTAACATACAATTTATAGCAGCAATTGTCGATTCAAAATCAAGATGGTAGAATCAGCATTGATTAAACAAAGAAATATGATGAACCTCTCAAAAGGAGCTTGGGACTCAGATATTATAGATAAAATCTTCCTCTAACCAGTGATTAAGAAGATTAAGGAGGAATTATCAACTGGAATTACATAATGGTTGACCTCTGGATCTCTTGGTATTACTACCGTTTTCTGTAATTATTATTTCATTCATTATCTGTCTGTACTGGGAGACAGTTGTTCTCTGAAATATATCATTAACTTTCTACCCTTTGGGGCTTTATGGGTTCCTTTTATTAGGTGGAATTCTGTTTTAACAGAAAATATTTCAGTCATATATATATATATATATATATATATATATATATATATATATATATATATATATATATACTATATATATATATATATATATATATATATATATATATATATATATATACATATATATATATATATATATATAAATTTCTGACTCGTGGGATCAGACAGGTGCAAAGCAAGGCGCTATCCACTAGGCCACACAAGTCTAAAAGTTGGGAACCTGAGAGCAACTGCCCAAGGAATTACCTGGGCAAGCCAACTGCTTGCATACCAGAGTTTTCTAACTTCCCGACTCAGCAATGACCCAATAGACAGCATTTAATTCAATTATCCTTCTGAGTGAATAAGATAGAAATCATCAACACACAATCACGTGTGGAACAGAAATAAATTTCTGACTCACGTCGGGGATCGAACCCAGGTCTCTCAGGTGGAAAGCAAGGGCACTATCCACTTCTTTTAGACTTGTGTGGCCTAGTGGATAGCGCCTTGCTTTCCACCTGAGAGACCTGGGTTCGATCCCTGACGTGAGTCAGAAATTTATTTCTGTTCCACATGTGATTGTGTGTTGATGATTTCTATCTTATTCACTCAGAAGGGATAATTCGAATTAAATGCTGTCTATTGGGTCATTGCTGAGTCGGGAAGTTGGGGAAAATCGCTGGTATGCAAGCAGTTAGCTTGCCCAGGTAATTCCTTCGGTGCAGTTGCTCTCAGGTTCCAACTCTTTTAGACTTGTGTGGCCTGTGGATAACGCCCTTGCTTTCCACCTGAGAGACCTGGGTTCGATCCCGACGAGTCAGAAATTTATTTCTGTTCCACACGTGATTGTGTGTTGATGATTTCTATCTTATTCACTCAGAAGGAATAATTCGAATTAAATGCTGTCTATTGGGTCATTGCTGAGTCGGGAAGTTTGGGAAAACTCCGCTGGTATGCAAGCAGTTAGCTTGCCCAGGTAATTCCTTGGGTGCAGTTGCTCTCAGGTTCCAACTTCTTTTTAGACTTGTGTGGCCTAGTGGATAGCGCCTTGCCCTTTCCACCTGAGAGACCTGGGTTCGATCCCAACGTGAGTCAGAAATTTATTTCTGTTCCACATGTGATTGTGTGTTGATGATTTCTATCTTATTCACTCAGAAGGGATAATTCGAATAAAATGCTGTCTATGGGGTCATTGCTGAGTAGGGAAGTTGGGGAAAACTCACTGGTATGCAAGCAGTTAGCTTGCCCAGGTAATTCCTTGGGTGCAGTTGCTCTCAGGTTCCAACTTCTTTTAGACTTGTGTGGCCTAGTGGATAACGCCCTTGCTTTCCACCTGAGAGACCTGGGTTCGATCCCGACGTGAGTCAGAAATTTATTTCTGTTCCACACGTGATTGTGTGTTGATGATTTCTATCTTATTCACTCAGAAGGAATAATTCGAATTAAATGCTGTCTATTGGGTCATTGCTGAGTCGGGAAGTTGGGGAAAACTCGCTGGTATGCAAGCAGTTAGCTTGCCCAGGTAATTCCTTGGGTGCAGTTGTTCTCAGGTTCCAACTTCTTTTAGACTTGTGTGGCCTAGTGGATAGCGCCCTTGCTTTCCACCTGAGAGACCTGGGTTCGATCCCGACGTGAGTCAGAAATTTATTTCTGTTCCACACGTGATTGTGTGTTGATGATTTCTATCTTATTCACTCAGAAGGGATAATTCGAATAAAATGTTGTCTATTGGGTCATTGCTGAGTCGGAAGTTGGGGAAAACTCGCTGGTATGCAAGCAGTTAGCTTGCCCAGGTAATTCCTTGGGGTGCAGTTGCTCTCAGGTTCCAACTTTTAGACTTGTGTGGCCTAGTGGATAGTGCCCTTGCTTTCCACCTGAGAGACCTGGGTTCGATCCCCGACGTGAGTCAGAAATTTATTTCTGTTCCACACGTGATTGTGTGTTGATGATTTCTATCTTATTCACTCAGAAGGGATAATTCGAATAAAATGCTGTCTACTGGGTCATTGCTGAGTCGGGAAGTTGGGAAAACTGCTGGTATGCAAGCAGTTAGCTTGCCCAGGTAATTCCTTGGGTGCAGTTGCTCTCAGGTTCCAACTTTTTTAGACTTGTGTGGCCTAGTGGATAGCGCCCTTGCTTTCCACCTGAGAGACCTGGGTTCGATCCCGGCGTGAGTCAGAAATTTATTTCTGTTCCACACGTGATTGTGTGTTGATGATTTCTATCTTATTCACTCCCAGAAGGGATAATTGAATTAAATGCTGTCTATTGGGTCATTGCTGAGTCGGGAAGTTGGAAAACTCACTGGTATGCAAGCAGTTAGCTTGCCCAGGTAATTCCTTTGTGCAGTTGCTCTCAGGTTCCAACTTCTTTAGACTTGTGTGCCTGGTGGATAGCGCCCTTGCTTTCCACCTGAGAGACCTGGGTTCGATCCCGACGTGAGTCAGAAATTTATTTCTGTTCCACACGTGATTGTGTGTTGATGATTTCTATCTTATTCACTCAGAAGGGATAATTCGAATTAAATGCTGTCTATTGGGTCATTGCTGAGTCGGGAAGTTGGGGAAAACTCACTGGTATGCAAGCAGTTAGCTTGCCCAGGTAATTCCTTGGGTGCAGTTGCTCTCAGGTTCCAACTTCTTTTAGACTTGTGTGGCCTAGTGGATAGCGCCCTTGCTTTCCACCTGAGAGACCTGGGTTCGATCCCGACGTGAGTCAGAAATTTATTTCTGTTCCACATGTGATTGTGTGTTGATGATTTCTATATATATATATATATATATATATATATATATATATATATATATATATATATATATATATATATATATATATATATATATATATATATATATATATATATATGGGTAGTAATTTCAATGACTTTTCAGTCTTCAGAATTCTTTCTCTGACTGGTAGTGTTGTCAGCAGGGAGGAATTCATCTGGTATACAGATGGTTTCATCAAATACCATTTCCACTGTAGAGGTCTGGTTCCTTAGGGTGAGGTGTGTAGGCAAAAGAGGACCCAGAGTAGCTGTCTTCCAGTTGGGTCCATTACACCTGGTAATAAGTGCCACCCAGAGAGATCATTGGGTTCCTCTGCCATGCCATAAGTAGAGGTGGTTGTATTAGGTGGTGCAGTAGATATCTGAACCCATTAGTTTGGGCAAGGAAGTCCATATCAGCAGTTAAGTCATCAAGAATGACAAAACAACAACTCTTCCATCAAAGAGTACCTAGACTCAGACACTTACTGTTTCTGCTACAGGTATTCCCTCTGGAAATCACATAGACCTTTCTTTTGCTGTGTAAATGTGCCTGAACTTGTTGGAGAGGTGATTAGGGGTCCCACTCTATCAGAGTGATGATGGATGGACTGTTGTCTGGGTCCTGGGAATTTGATGATTTCAGATTCTCTGCAGGGTTATTTTGCTCTTTTAGAACTCAATTCACTGTTACACCCATAGTTTTAAGTATTTCCTTGTTCCACGCATATGACCTGTGTCACTGGCTTGACTTTACTGCTGGATGGATGGGAGAATTCTACAGGGTCCTTGGAACTAGTGGACATTTAGCCTGTGCTAGAATCGTTGAATGGGACATCTTATTGTAGGTTTGCTGTAGCAGCCTCTTGTTTCAGTGTTTTGGAGGTGGGCATTGGCAAGCTTATTGTAATTCATTCTCAGTTGCACTCCGTTAATTTCTGTCCTGGACAGTGCATCTACTACTGTTTTTTTTTTTTTTTTTTTTTTTGGAGGGGGGGGGTGTAAATGTTGTATGGTACATAAAAATTCATCAGTAGCTGTAAGCTGCCATTGCTGGCCGGTAGGGTTTGCACCCTGTTTTTTGGTAGGGGTTCAGATGACTGGCTGATCATCCACCAAGATGGTGAAGGGTATACTTCGAGTATGTAACAGGTATTCAGGTCTAAGGCAAGGAGTTCTTAGTTGTAGGTGCTATACTTTGAAAACCTTTGTGACGAGTACTTTCCCTGGTGGCAGGTGGTGGAAATAAAAGTAGACCAGGGAGCAGATCATCTTGATGTGGTGTTTACTGTGTTTTGCAGAGATTCCAGAAGTTTGTTTGAGTTTGTGTTAAATATATTGGGAAACTCCTCCAGGAGGGCATGTAGATCTATGGGACTTACTGATGAGATGGATGCTGCTTTGGGCCCATGGAAACTGGAGCCCTGTGGAAAGAGGCCAGGTCCAGGAGGCTGCAGTGTGTAATGTCCACTATTAGCCCAAAGTGTCCAAGGAAGCTAATGCTAAGCAATGGCCAGGATGTTGGTTAAAAGCTGGCAGAGCCATATCTCCCTGGCAGGGACAACCTTCTTTGGCTTCCTTTTGGTATTCACCAGTTCTTGTCTTGTCACATTTTTCCTTACTCAAATTATCTCTTTAGGAGTAACCTCAGCTGTTTTTACGCTATTAAACACTAGAAGTTGTGCTTTGGTCTACTATCATTTGGAGAAAAGCTTTGATGCTCTCTCAGTGAACTAGGTTTATTTGGTCCATTAGTTCCCAAGGCTTATCTACTGAATGGAGGACTACATTCTTCTCTTAAGGTAAAGCAAGCTAGAGCAAAGTTTTGTGTTTATTCCATCAGATTGTTTGGTTAGTAAGGCACAGCTGAGAACCATGCTGGTCTGCCAAGTCACTTCAGGGTTCGCCAGTGAAAGGAAAGGATACAAATGAGATGCTTAGAATGAATTGATTCATTGCCAGGGTCTGACCCACTTTTGATAAGACTTGACGATGGAAATTTTGTTACAAGTGCCAGGGCTGGTATGCAATCCAGACCAGGGCACTATGTGACTGGAAGCCAAACTTAGTGATTAAACACTGGTACAGCAGCAAAGCTTGGAGCTTGCTGAGGATTGTTAGTCAATGTTTTTATTTTCCCATTTCTTTTCTATTTGTTTGACAGTCCTATAAATATTCTTTAACAGAATATATTGCTCAATGGCAACTGTGTACAATATTTATTGATATGTAAATGTAATCATTGTTCACAAAAAAATCTCCGTTAGCAATGCTGACCATCATTTCTCTCAATTCAAGACTACATTTGTTTGTTGCAAATGTTAATTCACTCAAAATATTATGAAAAAATATTTGACTAACAAATATCCTTTAGTAGAATTCCCTAATGAACAGGTCTTATCTAACAAAGCCAAAAACAACTATATGTCATCTTCATCTGTTCTGATGAACAGATATCACTGTTAGATACTGACATTTTATATTACATTTGCACTTAGATATAATCATTGTAGGACATGACCAAGTCCTAGATCATATTAATACTTTGTTTGAAGAAGTCATAAATAGTAATGGGACTTAGTTTAAAAACACTAGTTTTGCAAGAGTTAGTACAGTAGAGGGTGAGAGACCCCACCTTCAAAAACCTCTGAACTTGAGCCTATCAAGCTCATGAAAACATGTGCAGAATTTTAGACAGTTAATTAACTTGCTTTTCACAAATAATTTTTACATAACTACTTGAACCAAGGAGATCATAATGGCCAAGCTTTTTAGTAAAACCCTGCAAACTATTCCAGACATGCATGTTCTCATTTTCTTTTATAAGCAAATGTTAAACATAATTGATAAAAACACGTTTTGGACTCTCATCTAATGATTGCCTCTCTCTTCCTTAACGAAGTAAACCGCCTTAAGCCACCATAAAATTCTAAGTACTGACTTGCCATTTTACTAACCTGATTAAGTTTAAAAAGCAGAGTTATTCCGAATAATCAAATGAGGAAAACCTTGCCTAGGCCTGGCACTCACAAAACCTGTTTGAAAAACAAGAGCATATCAGATGTAAAATTACTTTGAAGAATGAAATACCTTGATCAAATATGTAGCGTAAGAAGATAACATGCTGTCTACGACGTAGATAACAGAAGAGTCACATTCATACGTGGCTTCCAGTATAGCTACTACAGGACCATAAGCCTCTTGGAGATAGTGCCTTTTCCTAGTTGGGTCTGGAATGATTGTTGTATATAGGGTAAAAAGAAGTATTTGTTCAATTAGAAGCAATTTTTGAAGGGCATGTTGAATATTCTAGTAAGAATAATTATACATTGACATGTGATGATTATATATATATATATATATATATATATATATATATATATATATATATATATATATATATATATATATATATATATATAATCATCCTTTAATATCCAATTCACTCTACCTCGGAAGTAATATATTTTCATATATGTTACCAAGGGGAATTTTAGTTGATAATAAGTCCACCGTCCGTGAGGTCGAACCAGCGACGGACGAGGAATCAGGACTACAGTGACACACTAACCACAAGAGGGTATAAGTGAATACCATCTCCCATCAACCCACCGTCGAACTCAGGTGTTTTGCGTTTGGAGACGATATCCACCCACCTCTGCCATGTTGACCGTGTAGTGCATTTGTCGCGGCGTATATTATGACTATTTATCATCACCCAGTGATTCATATACAATCATACAAACGTAATATCCAATTCACTCTACCTAAGTAATATATTTTCATATATATTATTTTTATTGATAATATCCACCGTCCCGTGGTGTCGAACCATATACGAGAATCAGGACTACACCACACTAACCAGTCGGCCACAAGAGTATATAATTCTCCCATCAACCGAAGAGTGAATTGGATGTTAAGGACGTTTGTAGCTTTCTGATTGAATGAATCACGGATAGTTTAGATTCCATATATATATATTCTATAATTTGCAAATATGTGTGTGTGTTTGTGTGTGTGTGTGTGTGTGTGTGTGTGTGTGTGTGTGTGTGTACACACACACACACACACACATATATAGCTTTCGAAGACATATAGTATTTATATTCACCACTTCACTGTGTATATATATTCATTGATTATGTTAGACTTCAATGAAACAGGATAGTTTAGATTCCAGATTCTTTAATTTGCAAAGTGCAATTTATCGAGTACTAGCTTTCGTTTTTCTTCATCAGGTACCAATGCATTGAGGAGAAAACCTGCATGAAATCCGTTGATGACTGCCCGTTGATCTTCGGCTCCTCCTGCCCTTCCCTGCATTCTTCTTGACCTCCTGGGTCGTCCGCTTAATCCTTCATTGTTCTTTTTCCACTTGCTGTTTATATTTGATTATGCTCGTCTTAAAACTCTGCCATATAATTTCTGAAGTGATCTTATCCTTAAAATTATTCAGTGTTACCTTTCATTGTTTTTTAATAGCAGCTGATGGGGGCATTCTCTACGATCACCCTCGATGTTTATTCTGGTTGTTGTCTATGACATCTGTTTTTCCCAGTTGATCTTGTGGTTATAATTCCAGCAGTGGTTGGCAGGGTCTACCTAGCACCTTGTGACAATTTTAGTGCTGTATATTTTGGTCAGAGCAGCAACTCATGCAAGGAGAGAGCAAGCCAGCATAAACAGAACATTCGTTATCACAGCCAACCCTCGACACTGGCCAGACACTGCGGGAATTACAACCATAAGATCAACTGGAAAAAGAGACAGATTTCATATACAAGCATAAAACATCGAGGGTGGTCATATAGAACGCCCTCATCAACGTCTATAAAAAAAACAATAGAAGGTAACACAGGGA
>NC_089790.1:38474206-38479206 GCF_040412425.1 Macrobrachium rosenbergii
TTATGTTGAAAAGCTTTAAAATTTTAGGAATTTGCAAAACCTTTCATCATACGATAATTTGAGAATATTATGCTTGCTGAATTCAAGTTTGTTATTAGTTAAATAAAATGTTTTCCTGGCTCTTTTCCATGCTACATGTACAAAGGTCCTTGGGTATTTAAGTTTCAAAGCAATATCATAAATAGTTAAATTTTTCTATAAAGTCAACATAATTTTTAATATTCGTATTAGAAATGTTTCCTACCAATGGTGTAAGAATTTTTATAAGCCATTTAGATAAGTTTTACGAAACTGATCCTGCTGAACTAATGATTGGTCTAATAGGGTTATTGATTTTGTGCGTCTTGACTAAACCATAGAGATGTGGTAGGGAGGGGCACTGAGTGGTAAACTGTTTAATTAAATGGTCAGAGCCCTTAAAAATGGATTTAATTTGTTTGCTAAACTGAGAGTTAACTGTCTGTGTGGGATCTGACCTCAGTTTCGTATAAGTTTCACTATCATTCAGTAATGCTTTTATTTTATTTACGTAATCACTTTTATTCATTATTACCACTGCGTTAGACTTATCTGCCTTTGTTGCTTGCAGTGTTTCGTCTTTTTTAGGTTATTTTTATGCTGGAGAAATCGTACGGGAACATTTGGGGAAGAAGGCTTAGCCATAGCACCATACACAATACCTTTACAAATATTGATGTCATCAGGACATAAATTATGACTAAACTTTTCCAAATAACAAAATGATTTGGAAATGTTGACATAGTCTAGGTTACCGTCATAAACACCAAAACTTAATCCATATCCTAAAGCCGCTGTCGTAGAACTATCCACTGGTTTGTTTGATAAATTAACGATAAAGTTCACGTTGGCATGTTTAGTCCAGTCGCTTTCAGCAATAAGGTTCTTCAGCTTGAATTGAAGCTTCCTTTCAAGACGGTTGCAACACTTTCTTAGTTTACCATAACAATAATCCAGCATCCGTTTTTTCCACGGGTGCTGGATTATTGTGACTCGAATATCATGTGATTATGTTACATTTCTCGTAAATGCTTTGCAAATTAAACAGCACAAAATATAAAAAGCATTACAGGTCTCACTGTAGGTATATCGCACTATGAAAAGAGATAAATTCGTTGAAGGTGATTAGGGAACGTGGCTGACGAAAAACCTTAAATCCTGGTACTTTACCTTTCTTAGGAGCTGAAGTTCTCTTCTTATGAGGGACCAGCAAGAGGGAGGGCAAGTGAATTAGGTCACAGCAAAAGTTACTTTGGATACTGCCAGCCACGTGTTGGTAATAGGCAGTTTAATGGAGCAAGGGACGGAGTTCTGCCCTCTGTGGCTGCCCAAACAATTCTAAGAGTGAGCGTCTCTCTCCAAGGCTATTATAGCTTCGGAAATGATGTTTCCTCTTCCTAGATGCCGTTGTGATCACTCTGCCCACATGGAAATGCAGGCAGCGTGGCTACAAGTTCAGGATGGCGGAACACACATGTTCAGCCCACCAGCTGACAGCCCACCAGCTGACCTGCCTCGGGCAACGATTAGCTCTGGTCGGGTATGCACCTGGAATTAAGGAATTTCCGATAGCACTTTGGACAAGAAAGAGATTAAAGTGGTTTTCTCCTTAGAGGCAGTGGTGAGAGAGGTTTTAGAGGCAAATTTGCCTGCAGTGAATCATACTAAATTGAATTAATTAATTGCTTAGTCCCTTTTCCTTGGACTTATTGCATGTAAGATGGCATATGGGAGGATGCTCTTGATAATATATATATATTCCACAGAGCTTTATATATATACTTCTAACTGAGACATGTTTCACAAGGAATACATATTCTTAGCAAACTTTTTATAAAATAACTGTTTTCCTGCTAATTTTGTCAATGATGGACAATTACTCAACAATTTCTTCTTCTTGTAAAATATTTACTGTACCAAAACTGGAATTTTATGCCATTTCCCTATGGCTAACTGATCTTTCATTTTAAAATGCTATAAATGTTAACCATGAATTAAAAAAACTCAAACCATCCGAAAATGTTTTATTTCAAGGATCGTTAAAATTATACATTTAAAAAATAAAAATAAGATATATTAAAATTCCCAAACTATGTGGGATCCAACGGAGGCTTCCTAAGGTAAAATCAAACATAGAGGGGCAGTTCCCGGAAGGCAGCAGACTCACGAAAAAAAATATAAGAACTCATGCTAAAAACTGCAAAATAACATTGAAAATAAAGATTTTATAATCATTGGACAAAATCAGGAAATACCAGTTGTTTGATCAAACAACTGACTCCCCATTAAAACACGCAGTCAATTCCTGAGTTTCTTGTCTTAAGGTGTTTGTCCGATGATTTTTAAAATCTTTATTTTTCAATGTATGTTTCACTTATGGTGGAAGATTGCGCCCAATAGTTTGGGAATTTTAATATATCTTGTTTTTATTTTTTAAATGTATAATTTTAAGTGTCGAATAACCTTCAGTTTGAGTTTTACACCTATGTGTTGTTTATATCCATTTTAGAGGACATGAAGATGTAATTATATATGCAGAATTACGAAACGTCGGGAAATAAATATGTACAAGAAGAACAATTCCCAATTGTCCATCAGGTTTACGCTTGCAGAGAGTCAACCATCAGCTTATCCTTCCTTTGACGTCCTTGTTACAGTTAAAACTATATATATTATACACTACTCTTTTTAGAAAACGAACTTTGAGGACCGTCACCTGTAATACTCAATAATATAAAGCCCATGCCACTCTAATTTTAAACTTAATTCTGTTTACACTTATTCCACTGAGAATTGGACAGCTGGCTTTAACAATGGCATGTTTCACAAAAACATGATTCTTAGCAAACTTTTTTAAAAGGACTGTTTTCCTGCTAATTTTTGTCAATTAGATTTGCGAAAATAACTGAACAATTTCTTCTCATCTTCTTCCAGTAAAATATCCCACTGTCAGGAAAATTGGAAATTTATGCCATCGACACCTATGTCTGTGAAAGTTCTTTTAAAGAAAATGACTCAGGTAATAGATGATAATTTTCCCCAGATAAATGTTAACCCTGATTCCAAAAACCACTAACCATCCGGTCTCTGTTTTAATTCAAGGATAACATCTGTGCCCTTTCATGTCGTCTTGTGTTTGTATAAACATAACTTGCCCCAGGTGTAACTCATATTTATGTTTGATCCACACGGAGGCTCAGAAGGTGCGCATCAAATATCATAGAGGGGTCAGTTTAAACAGGCAGCAGACTCACGAACCCGGAGCATTCCAATATAAAAACTCATGCTAAAAGCTGCAAATATACATTGAAGATAAAGATTTTAAAATCATCGGACAAACATATAACACTCAGGAATTACCCATTTTAGAGTCCTTATTGATCAAACAACTGGTTCCCCATTAATCACCGCAGTCAACAGCCATCCCCTTTCTTGTCTTAAGGTGTTTTCCTCTTTTTTATTTCTTAGTTTTTCCCTTCCACTTATGTTTCTTTTACTCTGTGGAAGGTTGGTCCAATAGTTTACGAATTTTAATATCTTGTTTTTATTTTTTTAAATGTATAATTTTAAGTGTAAAATAATTTTCAGTTTGAGTTTTATGCTAATTATGTGTTGTTTATATCCATTTTATTCCTTGAAGATGTAATTATATATGAGAATTACAAAACGTCGGGAAATAATTATTTACAAGAAGAACAATTCTTAATTGTCCATCATTTATATATATAATATTATATATATATATATATAACTATATATATATATATATATATATATATATATATATATATATATATATATATATATATATATATATATATATATATATATATATATATATATATATATATATATAAAAAATACACACACACATAGATGGATAGATAGATAGATATAGATCCAGTCTTCCACAAGTGTCTTCTGAGGTCTCTTGTATCACCGCAAATGATCATAGGACCACTGGGGATGCTGTTGCTTCAGCACGTTATCGTTTAACTGTTTCTATATTTAGATCTTGTCACTTTTATTTGCATTATGTTTAACTCTGGTTTTGGTTACTACCTTGCATTTACAGATTTAGGTTTGGTTTTCTACCTCGCATCAGATTAGTCGTTTCATGATAGTTAGTACTAACTTGATGTTTCTCTTCCTATCAGTTTGTTTTATATATATGGCTGAACTATCTGTCTGTAAACAGTAGGCTATTTCTTTGCAGATCTGCCTGCATAAGGTCTCTTCGACTGTGTTATCAACCAACCATCTTCACTGTAATTCAAGTACTGCCCAGGGATTCTTTCCTAATTTAACATTTCCAAGATTGCAGCCTCATCTTTTTATTATTTTTAGTGATGCAGTTATTTTTTCTGATGGCCATCACTTTTCATTATTTTGAATTTATTTTTTTCTAGGCCTTCATTTGCCCATTTTACTATTCATCCATTATTAACACTGGCAGAGCCCATACATTCATTGCCTTCCCAGTGTTGCCACCATTCAGATTTTGAGTAATACCCTAGTGCTAAAGAAGTTTCCCCTCCAAACATTCGCTTTTATGTCCTGGTGTATATTGTCAGAATTCCTTTTTCCCAGGTATTTGTAACCAGTCACCCCTGTATCCTTGACTATGCTCTCCTTTTACTACATGTACAACTGAACACTTGTCATTCCAAATCCCCAGTTTCATATTTTCAGTTTTGATACAGACACTATAAGGGCACCCAAGCTCTTAGCATCATTTTTATAAATCTTGATGTTATCTTTGAACATTAATGCACCGATGACTGTACCCAGGGCTCCAAGTTGGTAGCCATTCTTAGTTTTCCTGATGTTCATTGTGATTGGTATCAGTGAGACTATGGATGGCAATAATGATCGTAAATCTTCCTACAAGATTCGTGGCGTTTGCTTTTGCCAGTGTGGATCCTGATGCTACATCTTGTTGGAGAGTAAGGATACCAGGTTGTCTGCAGTTCCGTATATCT